>NC_090266.1:258621579-258925984 GCF_040414725.1 Anabrus simplex
CTACTTGCCTAGTTTTTAAATTAGACATTGGCCCTATACTTGTAAAAACTGATCAGCTTTGATCGTATGAGGAGAAAATTCAGAGATATGAATTTTTCCATATTAGTAGAAATCTCAATCCAACTGAGCTATACTATTTATACGGTACAGACTTGTACCAAAATTCCGTAGACTTGAACTAAACATAGTTCTTCGTCCACAATATTTACTGAATATCACACAAGCCATAAGCTTGTTTCGTTTCTCGTAGATCCGATAACATAACCGAAGCGACAACACATTGTACAAAAGTAACTATGTCGCGGAACGACCACACACTGTTTCAAATATCAAATCATGTCGTACAAAGTAGATGTTCACAGTAGAAGTACTAGTGATGGAGTATCTAGTTAGGTTGTAAGGTCGTAAGGTCCCGTTCTCGTGTTGAGAATCAGTATATATCCGGGCTCACCCCCACTCTTGGTAACAGTTCAATCTCAAAACTCATATACAACGAAGTATCTGATTCGATAGATCGAAGCATCAACTCCCCTTCTCTCTTCCTCGACAAGTCCAGAAGGCGTGGCGATGATATAGCTGACCAGCTTGCAAGCCTCGCGCACGGGTCGCTGTTTACTAGCCTTGGTCATACGATAAACCCATGACTCACGCAAAATCCCAAGCTTCAAGAATAACCCTCCGTATACACAAACATGAGATGAAATGAAAACAACTATGTCTCAACATATTGACCGTATTTACAACATAATGAATTCTTATCCTACATAATATAATAATTTAAATACTAAAACGATGTTGTTATATATACAATATGATTCCAAAAAGCCTTGATTACATATGATTGACGTTGAATAAATATGTTATTACAAATAATTGCCGATGGCGGATAAACTTGATATCAAATGATATCGCGTAAAATATTATATTAAATTAGTAGGGCTGGAGAAGCCTGGACGGTTACAATGGGTATACATTACCTGTGATTAGTACCACCATGTCAGACTCTCTGGCTGAATGGTCAGCGTACTGGCCTTTGGTTCAGAGGATCCCGGGTTCGTTTCCCAGCCGAGTCGGGAATTTTAACCTTCATTGGTTAGTTCCAGTGGCTCGGGGGCTAGGTGTTTGTGCTGTCCCCAACATTCCTGCAACTCACACACCACGTATACCACTATCCTCCACCACAATAACTCGCGGTTACCTACATGGCAGCTGCCACCTACCCTCATCGGAGGGTTTGCCTTTAAGGGCTGCACACGGCTAGAAATAGCCGCACCGAGCTCGATAGCTGTAGTCGCTTAAGTGAGGCCCGTATCCAGTATTCGGGAGATAGTAGGTTCGAACCCCACTGTCGGCAGCCCTGAAAATAGTTTTCCGTTGTTTCCCATTTTCACACCAGGCAAATGCTGGGGCTGTACCTTAATGAAGGCCACGGCCGCTTCCTTCCCACTCCTAGCCCTTTCCTGTCCCATCGTCGCCGTAAGACCTATCTGTGTCGGTGCGACGTAAAACTAGCAAAAAAAGAAATAGACGCATGAAATTATTATAGTACCACCATGCGAGAAACATCGTGGGTCTGTTACCTGTGATTAGTACCACTGTATGTGGAACACAATGGTTCTGCTTTCCTAGTGATTAGTACACTTGTGAAGGGCCGGTGACCTGGGTTTTGGACTCCTTTAGATGAGCATCATACCAGTAAATACGACCTTATGAACTGGATACGCTGATTGTTTTTGTTTCGCGATCATTTTTTTTATTACCAATAGTTTTAGATTCTAGTCAGTGGATACATTTTGAAGGTTTCATTTTCCATTTCGTTGCACCTCCACGAACCTACTAGGCTGGCGTAGCAGGGGGAGGGGCAGTGGCGGCTCGTGAAAAAATCAGCCTACGTGCTACAGGAAAACCACTGAATAAGCTTTCTTTAAGTCTGCATATTGCCATGATGACCAACATACTTCAAACCTGTTAATAATAATAATAATAATAATAATAATAATAATAATAATAATAATAATAATAAAGCTTTTCTCACAATTTATAACTCAGAACAAACAAGAACAAAATTACATTGTAATGCAGGAAAACATTTAGGGCCAGTCAAAGATTCTTTGACTCACCAACGAATTCCTTATTTTTGATTCCAAAAGGAAGATGGATATTTTAATAAGCATTGGTTGGTTTCCTTAATAACAACATTATCATTGCGATAGATTGCCTCCACTTACGCTTTACTTTCGAGACTGACGTTGCTTTCAATCCCAGGCGATACTAATCTCTAGTGGCAGAATCGCTAACCACTTACCACGTTCAACATCAGGGTAGCAGGAAACATCGTGCAGTTCTACCCCCCTTGCGGGAGAAAAAGTAACTATTGACGGGATCAGTGAAAGTTGAGCCCGGTTTATGGTATAGTCCACCGGCTACGGGGTGTGTTGCAAGCTTGGCTGCGCCTGCGTATTGCTTCCTTCAGGCTACAGGCCAGAGCTCATTTCAGATGAGCACGGACTAAGTTTCCCGGGAGAAGAGAGCTAGGTGTTCAACAGATCTTGTCCTGATTTTCACCAAACAAAATTCATACCGTACTCAAAACAAAGAAAAGGCACCAGGATAATTGTACTGTACATAAATAATTCCGTACAGTTCCAAGCTACGTGCTGGAGCCCGGTAGCACGTATTGACCGGCCGCCACTGGGGAGGGGTGATACTCCCGGGTGGCGAATAGGGTGGCGAATAGGGTGGTCGTAATCGGCTTGCCGGCGGGCTTGTGCGAAATAAAATGGCTCTCGCGCACCAAACACCCAACCCCTGGGGGTGGGGGACGTAGACGAAGAATACACCCATGGTATCCCCTGCCTGTCGTAAGAGACGACTAAATGGGGCGACCAATGGACGATTGAACTCTAACCATGAAACCACTTTGATTAGTACCATCGCGCGGGGAACACCATGGGTCGCCTTTACTTGCGAGTAGTACCAATGTTAGGTACACAATAGGTTTGTGCTTAGTAACAGCAGAGAGCGGTTCACTGTGGGTTTACAGTACCTGTGATTAATACTAAATGCGGAACACCACGGGTCTGGGCGTTGCCTGTGATTAGAACTCACTGTGTGAGGAACACCACGGGAATACCGGAGCCTGTGATTATAACTATCTGGGGAACACCATGGGTTCGTGTTGGCCATGAGTGGTGCCATTATGTGAGAAACACTATAGGTCTGAGTTACCTGTGCGACGTACACTACTTGTGAGTAGTACCGTAGTGTGTGGAGCAACATGAGAAATACGATGGTTCTACTTTGATAGCAATAAGTACTATTATGAGGGGCCTTTGATCTGTATTTTGGGCCCCCTTCAGACAACAAGAATCATCCATTCAGGTTTGTGCTTTGGAAGCAGTCCCTTGGTACTGTAAATAATACTATTGTTTTAAGATAGATTCTGGGAAGGTGGGGTTTTGTGGGTCGGATCCACTGATTGCTTTAAGTTGGTTGAATTGTAGTCAGCGAATCGATTTTGGAATTATTTTTAACTTTCAGTATTGTGAGTTGAATCCGCTGATTATTTTTAATTCATATTCATCCATTCATTCTTCAAGTTTTGAATTCTCGTCAGTGGATGCATTTTAGACTTTTAATTACATTTCGTACCATTAGGAGCCGATTACGTAGATGTTACGCCCCTTTAAATAACAAACATCACTAATTCGGTAAGGAAAACTTCTGTTAAAAACTTGCAGTGAAGAAAATGTATCCACAAGAACAGTTAAGTGTCAACATTAATTGGCAATATATGCCTTCGGAAACTGCCGTGGTTAAACCTCATACGAATTATTAAAATTATTTATATATATTCATTGAGTTCCAGTGGGAAAACCATGGGTGCCGTTGGGTTTATTTAATCGTGTCAGAAACATACACTATACTTAAAATTATACCGGACAATAATAAATCTGGTACTATAATCATTAATCATTTCTGATGATGGCAGGTAACGATCTGATTTAAGCTATACATAAATATAAAATTAATTCAATGTGGTGTGACCAATAAGCGGCTAATTTACATGCTTCCTTGGTAGCATCGATCACATTCTGGAGAGAGCAAGTAGTTGGACACAAGTTACAAACAAGAAGATGGTTCATTGTCGTTTTTTTTACAAGATTTCCTCGTACTTTCTTAGCAGCTAAATCACATTCTTTTCAATAAAAGTTGAGTTGAGTTACTTTCTTCCACTTTTTCATACCACAATAGCGCAGTTTCTAATGCAGTAAAATCTTCCCCATGACTTGCTCCATCTTCCTGATGTAGGCTTTCATCCATTCAGACATCCCCACTTCTTGCACCAGAGAAACAATTTCATCATCCATCATCACAATCATCTAAGATTTGAAAACCTGGGTCACTGTCACTTTCCAACCAAGCTTGTGTGTCTACTCTATCACAGTCGGAAAATCCAGCAATTTGGGGGAATAATTCATATGTCACTTCATCCAAATTTTCATCAATAGTGTGTGGTCTTAACGGTCTCTTCTACCAATTTATTCCATACAATTTGAAGATTCCTTGGTGTTAAAAATGTTCCACCCAACAGCTATCATGTAAGAGCTTTTTTGAAAGTTATCACACACACCTAATCTTCTGCCAACAGTAAACTACGTACTTTTTTCATGTAAATCTGCTTAAGCTTTTCTATTACCTCTTGATCCATTGGCTGTATAAGCGCCGTAACATTAGTGAGGCAAATATATCTTCAAAATACTCATCTATCACATTAAACTGATCAACGTCTTGATGAGATGGCGCATTTTCAATAAAAGGAGCACTTTTCCATGGTTTTCCTCTTCCTTGAATCTCTTCACATCCGGAATAAATTGATTTCGATATCAGTCATAATATAATTCTGCATTCATCGAAGCACTTCATTGGGCCTTGTAGCATACAGGAAGGCATTTTTAAATTCTTAAAGCAAAGCGGTTTTTCTGATTAGCCTATCATGGGAGGTAGAGGATGATTACCACTAGCATTTGCGCGCGCACACCATAATTGTTACTCGTTCTTCACTGCCTTTGAAGCCAGCTGTCATTTCTCTCTTTGATGCCAGCGACCTACGCGGTCGTGACCTCCAATTCAAACTCATTTCATCAGCATTACATAAATCATCTTGTCTGAATAAACCATAAGTATGCCGCTTCTTCCATTTTTCATCAGCAGCTGATCACAGGTTTCTTTTTCTCTCTTTTTAGACCCTTCTTCACTATCTAACTTCGATGCATAATTCAGAATTTCACCTTTTCGGTTCTTCAAAACATAAATTGTGGATTTTCCAACACTGTTAGTTTTCATTAGACACTGCACACACTCACATTTATACAGTATATTAATGATCTCCAACTTCTCAATCGATAAAATATTGAGATTTCGTTCTTCCTTTTTGCCACACGTTGAAACCATTTCCACAGTACGCACACTCTTCTACCAGCTTGAAGCATTATAGAGTAAACAAACGGTAAGAGACAAGAGACAACAAATGAAAACAAGAATAGACTCGCTACTGTAGGCAGCGCTCACTTCCGCATAATAGGAGCGCGTGCATTTAGTCTTTTTGGCTCATCCGGATAATTGACGTTCCGGTTGTTTGACGTCCAGATAAACGACGTTCTACTGTATTCATCATTTAGAAAAAGTTCGCTATTTCAAGCAAGCATTGCTACAGGAACATGCCCCTATTGTAATGCATTTTAATAATACGAATAAAAAGCAGCTGGTGGGTTTGATCCAAGCTCAGTCCAGTGCTATTTGAAGGTACCCATACAAGCCAGCCTCGTCTCAGTAGATTTACGAATACGCAAGACCTCCAGTGGAGCAAAATTAGATACCTTGACTTCTCCGCAAACAGTAGTAGTTAATGGGACTTTGATAAACTGCAGGTAAGACATGAAAATATCTGGTTCAAACGGGAGAGAATAATTGTTTGAAGCCGAGCGAGTTGGCTGGGCAGCGCAGCTGTAAGCTTACATGCGGAAGATGGTTGATTCGAACCCACTACTGGCAGACTCGAAGATGGTTTTAGTGATTTCTCATTTTCACACTATGCAAATGCTGGGACTACTTTTAATCAAGGCCGCTTCCTTCCCGGTCCTAGCCCTTTCCTATCCCATCGTTGAAAATCTATTAACGTGACGGTAATCTGCAAGCAAATGTAGTGTTGAGTTGTATTGCTACTAAAGAGGTAAAGTTAGAATTGAATGCGTAGGATAAAGTAAGTTTGTATCTTGTCGTTGATGCCATAAAATCTGACGAGAGGTGGATTGTGATTTCCTCAGAGCAATGGATCCTGTCGTAGAGGACATAGGAAGCAG
This sequence comes from Anabrus simplex, assembly GCF_040414725.1. Classification (NCBI taxonomy): domain Eukaryota; kingdom Metazoa; phylum Arthropoda; class Insecta; order Orthoptera; family Tettigoniidae; genus Anabrus; species Anabrus simplex. The sequence continues at coordinate 258,627,942 of NC_090266.1, forward strand.
AAAAAGGCTGACGATGGGTGACCAGTATTTAATTTTTTCATCGTAAGAGGCATAGAAAAAGTTTTCGTGCTGCTGTGAATTTACTATTCGGGTGCTTTTTCATATTGAAGTTGTACAAATACAGCAGTCAATGGAAATGTTAGTTACCGAAATGTTTGGGTGGATTACATTGATTTACCATATTCTGGTAAACTTTGTTGATAAAAATAATTAATCGTTAGTTCTTTACCACTTTGGTTATAACGAAGTATATAAAATATATTTCATGATTGTTATGAATGCTGAAAACTTAACCGTACGATTTCGCAGCGAATTTGTTACCATAACGCAGCGAACATACTACCGCTGGGGGCATTGAAGTAGTGAGAAACATGGTAGGTAATAAAATACTAATTAGCGTACACATATTTTTTACGACGGCTTTAATGACCAACTTAACATAAACCCACGCTCCTGAGCTAGTAATACGTGCACGGCTTCCATCCTCCTTGACTAAAATGATTAACAGTCGTAATGTTGATCATGCGATTAATAGAGTAGAATTTAATGGCCTATTCCTAGTAATGTGATAGCCGGCATTCCAGAGAGTCTCTAGCCGTTCTTCGAATGTAGAGGTCTGAGGAATTCCAGCTACGAGTTTAATATAAACTTCCAAAATTCAGAATGTTTATAATGTTATCTAATTGAATGCATTTAGTCTTCACATGGACAGATACTCATCAGCATAACTTTATTTATCTTATTTTCCAAACACTATCTACAATTTACGGACGGGAATTGAAGGGTAAGCCCCACATACACAGCTCGAGGAAGATGAAGTTCATTAACTTCGTCAATTGGCAGTTCACGCATTAGTTCACACCTCACAAAGAAAATATCGCATTCTTCTTGCCGAATGCTACCTTAAACCCTTGGTACATAACCGATGTACTACGAAATGAAATGGCGTATGGCTTTTAGTGCCGGGAGTGTCAGAGGACATTGTTCGGCTCGCCAAGTGCAGGTCTTTACCGATGTACTACGAGGAGACCAGATGAAAAATTAGCTGTCTGCTTCCACTGCAAGCCCCAAAATAAAACCCTGAATAAGCAGTAAGTGATGCTAGTCGCCAAAAGTTAGACTGTGCACGCATGCATAGAAATGATTTCCCAACATAATCAACACTGCCCCACTCCAGTAATAGAAAGGAGGGTGGGGAGTGAAGGAGTAGGGTTGAAAGCCACTCTAGTACTGAAAAGGACGCGAAGGGGCTGAACGGGTAGTGCTGAAGACGCAGTGTGTGGGTGTTGCTATGTATCCACCACTGTGCCCATTTTAATCACAACAGTCTTGTATCGGGCTGTCTACCTGCAGCAATGCTTTAAGCGAGGAGGTGAGGGGACGTCATGCTTTGTTTATATTGGGACTTATGAGTCCAGTCCCACAGTTGGGTGACAAAAATGGGACATGTTTTCTGTAAGTGAATTAAGCGTGGTGAAAATACACTGACTGACAGAGCAAATGCAACACCAAGAAGGAGTGGTCAGAACTTTATGCCAATTGCAGGGTAGACTGACGTCACTGAGGTATGCTCATGATGTGAAATGCGCCGCTGTGCTGCGCACGTAGCGAACGATAAATGGGACACGGCGTTGGCGAATGGCCCACTTCGTACCGTGATTTCTCAGCCGACAGTCATTGTAGAACGTGTTGTCGTGTGCCACAGGACACGTGTATAGCTAAGAATGCCAGGCCGCCGTCAACGGAGGCATTTCCAGCAGACAGACGACTTTACGAGGGGTATGGTGATCGGGCTGAGAAGGGCAGGTTGGTCGCTTCGTCAAATCGCAGCCGATACCCATAGGGATGTGTCCACGGTGCAGCGCCTGTGGCGAAGATGGTTGGCGCAGGGACATGTGGCACGTGCGAGGGGTCCAGGTGCAGCCCGAGTGACGTCAGCACGCGAGGATCGGCGCATCCGCCGCCAAGCGGTGGCAGCCCCGCACGCCACGTCAACCGCCATTCTTCAGCATATGCAAGACACCCTGGCTGTTCCAATATCGACCAGAACAATTTCCCGTCGATTGGTTGAAGGAGGCCTGTACTCCCGGCGTCCGCTCAGAAGACTACCATTGACTCCACAGCATAGACGTGCACGCCTGGCATGGTGCCGGGCTAGAGCGACTTGGATGAGGGAATGGCGGAACGTCGTGTTCTCCGATGAGTCGCGCTTCTGTTCTGTCAGTGATAGTCACCGCAGACGAGTGTGGCGTCGGCGTGGAGAAAGGTCAAATCCGGCAGTAACTGTGGAGCGCGTCTACCGCTAGACAACGCGGCATCATGGTTTGGGGCGCTATTGCGTATGATTCCATGTCACCTCTAGTGCGTATTCAAGGCACGTTAAATGCCCACCGCTACGTGCAGCATGTGCTGCGGCCGGTGGCACTCCCGTACCTTCAGGGGCTGCCCAACGCTCTGTTTCAGCAGGATAATGCCCGCCCACACACTGCTCGCATCTCCCAACAGGCTCTACGAGATGTACAGATGCTTCCGTGGCCAGCGTACTCTCCGGATCTCTCACCAATCGAACACGTGTGGGATCTCATTGGACGCCGTTTGCAAACTGTGCCCCAGCCTCGTACGGACGACCAACTGTGGCAAATAGTTGACAGAGAATGGAGAACCATCCCTCAGGACACCATCTGCACTCTTATTGACTCTGTACCTCGGCGTGTTTCTGCGTGCATCGCCGCTCGCGGTGGTCCTACATCCTACTGAGTCGATGCCGTGCGCATTGTGTAACCTGCATATCGGTTTGAAATAAACATCAATTATTCTTCCGTGCCGACTCTGTTTTTTCCCCAACTTTCATCCCTTTCGAACCACTCCTCCTTGGTGTTGCATTTGCTCTGTCAGTCAGTGTATATATGGAGCTTAACTGTTACATTATTTATAATATGCGCTGTCAATATCGTTCATCCTACGGCTTGATCATTAATCCATTGCAAACAACATATATGTAAATCATGAATCATAATTACATCAAAATCATTGTTGAGTAGGATGCCGTAATAGATATCTCATATGGGGGTTCGGCGCTTATTCATATTGATCATATATCATATTATATCATTTATGTTGATTTTTGTATTTCGCTTAGCTCCAGCTGAACATAAGATTACTAACTCATGAGTAGGTTCTCACGACAGTTTCACCACAATGTTAAAATAATCGTAATAGAATAAAATATACCCGAGACACAGGCGTCACGTGCAATAGTAATAACTACGAAGGAATGTGTAGGATTTCTATCAAATAATACTTAAATATAGGATGGCTGGTTTATTACATAGGATGTGCTATTTTTGGAGGACAGTCTACATTGTTGAAGATAACATAAGAAGAATGGCGGTATTTAGTAACAACAATTGGGTATCTAAACAATGACCTTTTAAAATGACCATGTCCGTAATTACAATTGCATTTACAAATATTTAATCGTTAGTCCATTTGAAATTTCGTATAGTCTAATATTGACTCAATCATAAATAATAAATCTTCAAATAAATATTTATTTACAAAATTATTTAAAACATTGCCATAAATGGTGGTTTAAATATCACCTTAATCATTGATTTAATGCATGTCACCATAATATAAGTTAATCTCGATTTTAATTGAAAATAACATGATTGAATTTGGATATAAATCGGTCCGAATGAGTTTGAGTTGGTTAATTCTAGTCTCCTTTACCCGCGGTTCTAAACAATCTTTACATCGGCCAGTATTCGCCTTCAGATTATCACTTCAGCAATTATAAATTAACGTTAGCCGGGCTGAGTGGCTCAGTCGGTTAAGGCGCTGGTCTTCTGACCCCAAGTTGGCAGGTTCGATCCTGGCTCAGTCCGGTGGTATTTGAAGGTGTTCAAATACGTCAGCCTCGTGTCGGTAGATTTACCGGCACTTAAAAGAACTCCTGCGGGACTAAATTCCGGCACCTCGGCGTCTCCGAAAACCGTAAAAGTAGTTAGTGGGACGTAAAGAAAATGACATTAACATTATTAAATTAACGTTAATTCAATGGCAGAAACATAAAGATACTCATAAAATATGAAAGATATTCCCTTTCTCAAACAACATACTCAATTCAATGCAGAAATAATGTGAGATCAAAGATCGATTCGAAGAACATAAACAAATGTGGCATCAAGTAAAGAATAAATCATCGCAGCATGCTGATAAAATAAGAATGTGGAATCATCCTAGAATGGATAAAGTACATCCCAGAATATTGCAATCTAGCCACACTGGATCAAATCTCATGCACAAACATCAGTAATACTGCTGGTGGTTACTTCATCAATTCTGGTCAGATTCTGGTGGAAATGAATCTGTAATAAATAGCAAGAGCAGAACTCGGCATACGGTTTCTAATATTCATTGATAATATGGAAGATTGCTTCATTCTATTACCTTTATTTCATTGCTACAAGCGACCTATTCATTTCTGTACTCGAAGACTCTATTCAACAAATACCTCTTATGAAATATCAATGCAACATAACACGTAACTTAAATACCACGTCATTTCACTAGCTCGTAGACTCATAAACACGTAGATTCAATACTCGTAGACCTTCAGAAATACGTAGATTCAATAACTTGTCGACCTAAGATACAAAGGTTCAATAATGTGTAGCTAACACTGTCCTCGATTCTCCTTTAAAATAAGTTACCGTACAAATCTGCTAAATCTGCTGAATACTCTGAAATAGAATAATTGCTACTCTCTACTCAGCAATAATAATACCAATATTATTACAATAGATTCATAACCGTTGTTTCGAAGATTCTAATTTACCTGACCCGTTTAACACTGAAATTAATATTACTGAAGACTAAAATCCAGAAATTTGAGTGAGATCTAGATACATGATCAACATTAAATGTGGCTTGAAATTGCTGATTGAAGATATACTATGTCCTACGGTACCTTTATTTATTTGAAGATATATCAATCTCACATTCCGAATATTCTTTCTGTTCTGCCGGTTGTAAATGATATGTACACAAAAAATCAAAATAAAGAAAATAACCTGAAAGAGAATTCTGTATTAGTGAACATAAAAGTAAGGACTTGTCTTCACCTGATCCCGGCGGAGGCGGCTCTACGGAAGTATTAACACTCCATCTTGGCGTTGTCCTGGTGCCTTGCATTGTTAATTCGTTTTGATGTAACACACACTAAAGAAAATACACATATTGAATTTCGCGCACTGTAACATAACGGTATATATTATTCTTGGCCAAGCACGCATACATTACAATTAATAAAATCGCTAAAATAAAACATTTATTGCAGCAAAATAGCCATACATCAGTGAAAGGTGTTATGACAATTCAACAATTGCACCATTGGTCGCATAGTTGCAGAATCCTAAGTGATATCGTTCATATAAATGTCCACATAATGTACACTTGCACGAGTTTGACGGTTCGTGGTATGTTGGGTTTTCGCAGATGACATGGTGGAATCCATGTACTGCAAGTCTTATAAACACGTGCCTCGTCTCAAAATTTGCTGCTGTCCATGTACGGTCGATCATGGTCCCAGTTCCATAGAATTCCGTGGGAACTTATTCTCTTTTCCTTATTAGTGTTCTTAGTAGGTTCTCCGATGCCGTTGTGTTAGGTAGGGGGTACATTGTCCTTAAATCCTCTGAGGAAAGCTTCCCGCGCGAGAAGGTAGACTAATCTGGATCTTGTTGTTTTTGCCACTCCGATTGCTCTTTTGATGTACGTTGCTTTAACTCTTTCCAGTGTTGCTAAGTTATTTTCATTCAGGTGTGTCCATATAATTTCAATCCCATATGTAAGCATTGGAACGATTTTCGATTTGAAGAGCGCCATTGCTGTGTCAAGATTTAGTGTTCTGATGAAGCTTATTTCGTTTATCGCTCTAATTGCTTGTGTCGCTTTCTCTATTGTGTGCGTAGTGAAGCATTTCGCAGACGGCTGGAATGTTATCCCTAGATATTTGTATTCTTTCGTGATAGATATTATTTTCCCTTCTAAAGTGATTCTTGTCGATTTTGGTATTTGCCCTCTTGATCTGAACACCATCATTTCCGTCTTCTCGGTGTTAATTTCGAACTTGTGTTCAATGTACCATTTTCCCACTTCGTTTATAGTGTTCTGCAGTTTCTTTAAGCTTTTTGAACCAATCACTATCATCCGCATAGGCTTATGCTGCTACATCTTCATTTTGTGCAATTTCCATAATGTCCTTCGCTGCCAGGATGAACAGCAGAAGGCTTAGTGGGTCCCCGTGGAGTACACCATTTGTTTGAACTATTGGTTCTGAAAGGTCTAGGCTGTCCGAAATCAGTATCTTGTTCCATTCATTTATGGAGTTTATGATTCTTGTCCAGACGCTGTCTGTTCCTAGAGTTTCCTCGAGCTTCCTTTGTACTAATGCTCGGTCCAGGAGATCAAAGGCTTTTGTGAAGTTTATAAAGATTGTATAGTATTTTTCCTTCCCATATGTTATTTAGCAGTAGTTTACGATCGTAAAATTGTAAATGTCAAATGTCTCCGTTAATATTAGCTGTATCGAAAAGCTGTCCAAACTAAAACTTGTGTTAAATAAAACGACTGATATTTGTGTATGCATGTTTACCCCACTACTGACGACGGAGATTGCCACCATTAATAAATTGTTTACAAACGTCAAATTGTCTCCAGTTTTGTGGAAAATGTATACATAACAAAAATTATAGAAACTCTTAATTTCCAGTCTTTCATATTGTATACATTCCGTACGAGCTGTTATAATGGAGCTAATCGTGAATTTAGATTGTTAAATTAAATCAATGGCGAGCATCGCTCATGTAGAAATATTGTTCAGAAACAATCCTACGTTCTATTTAAAGACTGTCTGTTATGGAGCGGTTGAATGGGTGGTTATATTTCTAGAAAACAGAACTGAGAATAAGGAAGCACAGGTGTGTGTGTGTGTGTGTGTGTGTGTGTGTGTGTGTGTGTGTGTGTGTGTGTGTGTGACTGGAATCGCAGATAGGCTGTTTGCGAATGATGTACTCTCATAGTAGTAAATAAGTTACGGGATTGTGAGAGATTAGACACACCTCAACAATGTTGTGAGATTGACAGCAAATCTGTCTCATTTCGACAACATTAGTGTTCCGAAAATGTTGCAAACTTCGAGCTGGAAAGACTTGGAGAGTTAAGTGGAGCTGCTCGACTAAGCGGTATGTTCTGTGCTGTCGGTGGAGAGATGGCGTGGAATGACATTAGTAAATGAGTACGCTTGAGTGGAGCTTCTATAGGTTGGAAACGTATGAAGATAAAATTGTAATTCAAAAGGAAAAATCTGGACAAATCTTCATTACAGGAAGATAAATTTCAAAGTTCTTTGACATCACTTAAGAAAGGACTTGGTAAACCATTGATGGGAATCTGCCACCTGGGTGACAGCCCTAAATGCAGTTGGTTGGTTGGTTGGTTGGTTGATTGACTGGATTGATGCCTGTCGCTGACGAGTTAGTTTTTGTAATGGCAGCATTAGCCATCTGGCAGCGATGAGTGATAGTAGAAGAGAGAACACAACTCAACTAAAAACAAGCGTTGACTAGACGTTCCCAATGAACTGAAAGTTAATTCTCGACGTCGGAGGTAAACTAACGTAAATGAAAAAACAACTATTTTGAAGTTTTTTATCGTATGTGACTTGTTTTTGTATTGTCTTCTTACGGGTGCACTATTGCACGTGAATGTTTCGCAGAAATAGATGTGCTATGTGATAGTATCGTATGTGCAAGGAGAACCCAGCGATAAACAATGGTAAATGATCATACAACAGCTCAACTTTACGCCGTCCGCCGCTCTCCTTACTGTACTTGCTATTACGATAATTCAGCATAGCCAAATCTACCTTAAAAGTAGCAAAATATGCGCCTCAGCAGCTTCTTTCTTCTGACCTGGTCTGCTTAGTGAAACGTCACTTACGATAGGCTTCCTTTGACGTCCAGAATTATGGTCTGTTTCAGTCGGATAACCGTTAATTTTAAAGAAATGGTAAGGTCATTCAATTAAATCGACATATCATTAGGATTTGACAATCTGGCGTCTGGCTTATCGGTGGATACATAATTAAGTCAAATGAGAAATATGTACACTTCCTATAACGTTTTATAAACTTTGATGGGTTGCACTGTGTGTATTTTTCCTGTATGCAGTGGTTTTCCTTAAGTTAATTGCATGTGGCGGCTCTCTTGCTTCATTCAGTAGTTAATCATGGTTCTGTTTCTGGGTCGTTTCACTGCCTTAACGAAGGATTTAACATGGGAGCGAACTTATTCACTTAATATGATTGTCAAAATGGTGTGCGTGTTGTAAATTACCTTGTGCCTGTGTATTTTTATTGTACAGTATACTCAAATTGCTTTCTACTGCAGAGTATTGGCTCATTAGTTTTGTGGCTGCGCCTTATTCTCTCGACACAATTTGTGCTGCTTTGTATCCAGCACACGCGATCCTAATAATTATCTTACACTAAAATGGCAGTATCTTGAAAGGTTTATAATGCCCAAGAAACTAGGGCAAGTCAAGGCTAGCAGTTTCATGCTAAAAGTAAGGTCCATACTCATCACTCTTATATAAATGCAGATATAATCCAGGTGCTCCAGCAGATGTTAGCTTAGTTGTGGAGGAATATAAATAATAATAATAATAATAATAATAATAATGGCCTCGATTGATATAAGTATGTAGTTCTGTTATTAATTTTTCCCACGCGTCCTTGAAAATTAACATTTTAACCTTCATTTAGGCCTATGTAAAGAAACTTTTCGACTCTTTCAAGTAAGTCTGATTCATGTCAGCAACTTTGGATTTATTCCAGACAAAATTTTGTGTCTGTCAGAGTACGAGTACAAGAAGTTTAGTAAAGGAATTTAAATCATATACACCTATTGAAGTGTCACAACAAGTAACTTGTTCATCGAAATTTTAATTTTCTAGCCATTGTCTATGGTGAAATCGTGTGTATTGATTAATCCTAAATACTAAACTTTAATTTGCAGTGTGTTCAAATTCCTGGAGTTTTTCATTTTCCGCGTGACTTACGTACATTATGGCCTAATTACCCGAAACTTCAACATAGGAACCAGCAATATTGTGGCTGGTCCTTTTCGTTGTGTACGTAACATCTGTAATACTGTATGGGTTGCTTGGTCACAGTGGTGTAAGTCAAAACATTATCAAACTGATTAACAAGTAACGTAGTATTCTTCACACCACAACGTATTCATTTCACAAGTGAAGTGTATAATGCACAAATCTACCGACAGGAGTTCTAACAATTAAAAACATTTTCCTCCACGTTTTGTCTACTGAAGCAAGTCATCAGTTCTGTATTACTACTGCATGGTTGAGTCAATCTACGCGTGCATTAGTAAATTATTTTCCAAAATTTGGAAACAATGGCACCGTATCAACTACGATGAGTCGTAAACTTTTCAGAACACCTGAAGGATATACAAAAGGGAAATAAGCCAAGTTAAAAAGAAATGCCTCTCAAAGCTGAGTAAGTGGTAATGGCAAGCATCAAGACGTTGCTTAAAAACATGAGCATGTTAAAACAAAAAATAGTACGACTAAAGTACGTGCTTAAATTAACTAATGGTAAAACTAGATTTTGCTAATTTATTGAGTAAAACAAACAGAAAAGAAAGACTAAATTATGTTTTCACAACTTTGTTTCGTTTCTATTTCCAAAACTAATTAAATTCGTTGTATGTAATATTACTATAAGCAAGTAATGAATATGTTAATGGACATTATAGTCTGAATAATGTTGTTTGAGTCATCAGTCCATAGACTGGTTTGATGCAGCCCTCCACGTTATCCTACCCTGTGCTAAACTTTTCATTTCTACAAAACAGCTGCATCTTACACATGCTTTAATCTGCTGGTCATATTCGTACCTTGGTATAATCCTACCTCCTACACTTCCCTCAAAAACCAACAGAACAACTTCTGGGTGTCCTATCATTATACCCCTTCTAGTCAAATTTAGGCAAACTGATCTCTCACAAATTCGATTTAGTATCTCTTAATTCGTGATTAGGTATATCCATCTCGCCTTCAGCGTTCTTCTGTAACACCACATTTCAAAAGCTTCTGTTTTTTTCTTTCTTTCTTTCTTTCTTTCTTTCTTTCTTTCTTTTTTTTTCCTTCCTTCTTCCTTTCTTTCTGAGCTTGTTATCGTCCATGTTTCCAGATCATAATATTACTGTATATTTTAGTCCGTCCGGATCCTTGTCTTATGTTCAGCGTACTGATCTTGGGTTGAGAGAGCCCTAGGTCCGATTCCCGCCAAGGCTGAGGATTACTTTTTTGCGGGGACTGGATGTTTATGTTCGTCTTAATACAATTCTCTTCATTTACATACAACACACCATACTTAACACGCAATAGTAAGTATATCCCTCCACATTCGGTTGAAAGAAAAATGAGGATAAAGGAATTACTACATATATTAATTGCACGTCTACGTGACCGATCAACCGATATGTGCTAGACATGACCTAGAGTATTACTAACGATCGATAACCACTCCACCTTGAGATTTTCCGATGATATTATTTCATCTGAGGCTGCAGAAGATATCGAGAAGTTGCTGAATGGTATGGACAAAGTCTTGTGTAAGGAGTACAAATTGAAAATAAGCGAGTCCAAAACAAAAGTAATGGAGTGCAGTCGAACGAAGGCAGGTGATGCGGATATATTAGATTAGCAAAATGAAACCTTAAAGGAAGTAGATGAATATTGTTACGTGGCAGAAGTAAGGAGGAAATAAAATTCAGACTAGCACAAACAAGGAAGAGCTTTCTTAAGAAGATAAATTTGCTCTCCTCAAACACTGATATAGGAATTAGAAAGATGTTTCTGAAGACTTTCATCTGGAACGTGGCATTGCATGGAAGTGAAACATGGACGATAACTAGCTCAGAATGAAACAGAAGCTTTTGAAATGTGGTGTTACAGGAGAATGCTGAAGGTGAGATGCAGAGAACGAATCACGAATGAATCGATACTGGATCGAATTGGTGAGAGGAGATAGATTTGGCCAAATTTGACGAGAAGAGGTAGAATGATAGGACACATCCTAAGATACCCAGGACTTGTTAAGTTGGTTTTTGAACGAAGTGTAGGCAGTAAGAACGGTAGGGGTAGACTAAGGTATGAATACGACGAGCAGATTAGAGCAGATGTAGGATGCAGCAGTTACGTAGAAATGAAAAGGTTAGCACAGGATAGGGTGGCATGGAGTGTTGCATCAAACCAGTCTATGGACTGATGACTCACACACCCTCAAACAACCACTTCACTTCCTCGCTGTTAGAATTTTCCTCGAAAAAAAAATAGTCCTTTGTTCGAACGTTCTCGCAATGTGCCTCGCAATAAAACTCCCACTACATCACAAAATATTGCAGTAATAACATACCAGAATGGTACCTGTTAGAGATTACTAATCACGCCCTAGTTTGTGATCCATGGACAAACGTTGACCAGCCTAGTAAGACATCCTGAACGTTGATGTGAAATGGGAGTAGACATCTCGGACATACTGAATCATCGCCCTCCTTGTGCTCAGGCGGCTAGAACGATACATTCCATAGATGATCCCTACCCCTTTAGAGGAGAGATCCTCACAGGGACAAGGAGTAAATAGGGTAGCGTTATGCTTCACAGAATTTAGAGTTCAAAACATATTAAACAAAGCAAAACGGAGCCCCACCTCCATTTGACAGGCAAGGGACTCCTTGAAAACAGCTTGGTACAGAATTTGGAATTTGATGGGGAGCTGTCAACATTAATGCTGCTTATGGCACAATGTAGAACTGGCTGAGTCAGCAAAGAGGACATGTCTGGATATGTTAGGAGTTAGACATTCGGGTAATGGGAAAAAATGAAATGGCGTACGGCTTTTAGTGCCGGGAGTGTCAAAGGACATGTTTGGCTCGCCAGATGCAGGTCTTTTGATTTCACGCCCATAGGTGACCTGCGAGTCGTGAGAAGGATGAAATGATGATGAAGAACGACACGTACACCCAGCCCCCGTACCAGCGAAATTAACCAATTATGGTTAAAATTCCCGACCCTGCCGGGACCCCTGTTACCAAAGGCCAGTACGCTAACCGTTTAGCCATGGAGTCGGACGGATAATGGGAGATAACGAGGAAGAGGTGGGAGGTTATAAAGTATTCTTCACGGGTGTTAAAAATAGAAGAGCAGAGTGTGGGGTACGACTGTTCATCTTGAGCACGTAAATGAAGGAATGATGTGGGTAGATTTAGCTGTTGTAGGAATTAGGACGAGAGGTGTCTGTTTTCTCATGCGAGTGCAGATGAAGTTGATACGATTTATGAAGCACTGAGTGACATCGTAATTAGTCAACAGCAAGAATAGGATAGTGCTAATGGGCGATTTCAATGCGCGAGTTGGAAACAGACTTGAAGGAAACGAAAAGGTGATAGGCAAATGTTGGGAAGATGTGGAAACCAGTATGAATGGGAAGCCTTAACAAGACTGTGTTCGTATAGGATTAGCAGTAACGAATACTCTTAAAACATGATATCCACCGCTACGTATGGGAGGGTAGGGGTAACCGATCCATAAGACTATATTATAAACTTCGAATTCAGGAAAGCTGTTAGGAATGTGCAGGTTTTCCGGGCATTCTTTTACTGTAGAGACCACTGTCTGATATGTAGTGAACTATCGCTCTCTAGGCCTGGTATAGAGGAAATGAAATATGTCCGCAGGCGAATAAGGGTAGAAAATTTCCAGGACGAGGTAATTAGAAGTACATGGATATGATTGGTGAAAAGATTCAAACAATAAAACGTAAGAAGGCGTTTCAGAAATGGCTCCAAACAAGGACTGATGCAGACAGGGAATTGTACGCATGTGAAAGAACAAAGGGAAACAAATAATTGTTCAATCTAAGGAGTCGCGGGAAAATTTCAGTAATGATCTTGAAAGGATAGGTCAAGCGGCAGGGGAATCGGTTCTTGACAGTATTGAAGAATTTTAGGAAGGGAGGGAAAAAAGGAGTAATTGTTTTGGGTAAATTGGGTGAACTCATAAATCCCAGAGAATCACTGGACAGGTAGAAGGAATATTTTAAGAATCCAGAAAGTCTACGATAGGCGATTTGGAAACCATTCTGGTGTCTAATAAATATTATCAATAGTGCTCAGGATAAGACAGGCAAATTCAATATAAAACCGAGGAAGACGTTAGGTAGATTCGAGCAAGATCAAAACCTACTTGGTATAAAACTGTCTCTCAGACCTAAGTTCTCAATCCACGAGATAATTGGGATTAAAATTGAAACACACCGCAGAAACGGGAGAACAATACTGTGTTTAAAACAACTGGAGTGGATGTAACTCGATGATGCAAATAAGGTAAATGTAATGGCACGATAGGGATCGAATGGCTATAATATGTTAAGAGGATCAACATGGAATTTAGGGCGGGTAAACCCCCTTTGAACGAGCGCGGTAAATGAGTCTGTCTAAAAGAAAGGGAAGAAACAGGATTAAAACTACTATCTTAGTGTAGATTAATACACAAAGCAAAGTGTTCACTGGCAATTTGGAAACAGAATGTTGCGATCACTGGTAAGGAATTGTCAGGGCCATCTCTTTTGCTTCTCCTATTAACTTGCTCATAAAATAAACATTTCATAGGTCGTTTTGTTCTCTTTATTCTTAAGTTACTGTTGATAACGTAATAATAGCCATGGGACCTCCACTTTTACGTTCAAACCTTAGGGACGTGAATTTTCAAATCAAAACCCCTACATGCAATGCCAGGATTAAAATAATGGCTGCCTTAGTGAGAAGCCTGGCCGGCCCCGTGGTGTAGGGGTAGTATGCCTGCCTCTCGCCCGGAGACCCCGGGTTCGATTCCCAGCCAGGTTGGGAATTTTTCTCTCAATCTGAGGACTGGTTCGATGTTCACTCAGCCTACGTGATTAGAATTGAGGAGCTATCTAACAGTGAGATGGCGGCCCCGGTCTCGAAAGCTCAGAATAAGGGCCGAGAGGATGCGTCGTGCTGACCACACGGCCCCTCGTAATCTGCAGGCCTTCGGGAAGACCAAAGCCTTTTCAAGGGCGTTAACTGCCGGAGGGGGGGGGGGGGGGGTAGTGAGAAGCCTGGACATTAGTTTATCTAGTAGGCCTTGCCGGTGAGAACCACGTTACGTAGTAACAAATGTACAGCTCAACTGGAAGCCGATCATTCGCTCCTTAAAACATGGTAATGCTCCGTTGTCAACTTAATAACGCGATGAAAACTCACCTTGATTATTATTGATATAATCTTCAGGTATAGGTAAAAGATACAAAGTTCACTAAATCAGAGTAGCATCAGGTTCAATTAATTCAAAGTTACTTAAAGCTTTTCAAAGCTCTGATGTTAAGGGTAATATAAAGTCTCGTAAAATAACTTTACTACAATCTCTCTTATCTGCACTAAAAACCTACCTTCCACACTGCAGCTTCGATGCAATAATTCTCGCAGATACTCGAATACCTCTGCATTTGACTTTTCCATTCTTTTCAAGAAAGTTTTAATTATGTGAATCTTTGTGGGGAGGTAGAAACACTGGCAGGAAGCGTCTTAACGGTAGCTTCCTCTAGTTAATAAACGAATTCCTAGTTTCTGAACTGCACTAAGCACTCGGGTAACTTTTAAATCTCATATGCCAATGAATTTTAAATCTTCACGTGTGAAAACGGTATTACTTTGCTTCTATTCTTATCACTCGGACTGACTAGATAAACGGCCAGCATAGCGGCGTTCGGTATAGAGGGTCCCGTGTTTGATTCTCGGTCGTGTATGAGATTTAGCCACATATTAATTCCTCTGGCTCGGGGATTATATTTTTTCTCAATACATCCCTAATTTATACACAGAAGACATCACACATCTACACAATGGCAGTTACCACTGGGCCGATGATATAGATGTTAAGTCCCTTAAAACAGCAGTCATCCAATCCACTACAGAAGCACGTAATACTAGGATACATCCCTCCATATAAGGTTGACGCCAGGAAAGCATCTGGTCGTAAAGCTGGGTCGAATCCACATGTGACAACACATGTGATGATGATGGATGATGATGATGATGATGATCATCATCATCATCATATTTTAAATAAACAGTGCACCCAATGGCTACAGAACACTACCGTCAGAAATGTCATTATTTAACAAGTCGGAAAGTATAATTTTACGTCACATCCGCGACATTTGACTTAAAATCTCTCACTGGCCGGGAATCGAACTTTGGCTGGTATGGTGATTTGCCAGTGATAATTCCACTCACGCTTCTTTTTCATTATATAAGGTAAACACACTGCACATTCGTTCAGAAAATAAATAGTAAAAGGGATGATATTTAACACGAAAAATATAAAATGCTTATATAGGAGGAATGTAGGCTTAAACCAGATAAGCAGAATAAGATATTATTTAAACTTGCTTTACTGTACGTCACACACACAGGTCTTATGACGACGATGGGATAGGAAAGGAAAGGGCTAGGAGCGGGAAGAAGCCGTACATACAGCCCCAGCATTTGCCTGGTGTGAAAAATGGGAAAACACGGAAAGAACATATTCAGGGCTGCCGACAGCGTTAACCGCCAACAATAGGATGCGAACCCACTATCTCCAGAGTGCAAGCTAACAACTGCGCGACCCTAACCGCACGGCCAACTTGCTTCGTAATAGAGATTGCAAGTAGGGATATAAAGATGGTGTGTGCTGCAGTCACTCAAATGCTCAAGATTGCTTTTAAATCCTTTCTTAAATAACTTGTAGATATAATGCACCGAAGAATTGTACCCAAATTTTACAAAAAATGACTTAAACCTAAACTGGATTTTTGGGTACCAAATGATTGTTAGAGATACTTGAAACTACAAGGAGTCGTGGCAACGAGGAAACTAAATTTATCATGTAAACTGAAAGTGATGTTTGTTATCGAAAGGTAAGTTTCCACAAGGAAACCACAATCCAGTTTCACTTGAGTGCGAATATGAAAGTATTCATGCTCTAAAAGCCTTTCTTTCTTCCTTATTTTCTTAATCTGTTTACCCTCGGACTCAAGTGAAGGATCCCACCTCTATCGCCTCGAGAGCAGTGTCCTGGAACGTGAGACATTTGGTCGGAGATACAACTGGGGAGGAGGACCAGTATCTCGTCCAGGCGGCTTCACCTGCTATACTGAACAGGGGCCTTGGTAAAGGATGGGATGATTTTGGAGTAGACAAAGAATGGGGAAGGAAGTGGCCGTGGCCGTAAGTTAGGAACCATCCCGGCATTTGCCTGGAGAAGTGGCAAACAACGGAAAACCACTCTGGGGATGGATAAGGTGGGAATCGAACCCCCTCTACTCAGTTGACCTCACGAGGCTGAGTCGAACCCGTTCCAGCCCTCGTACCACTTTTCAAATTTCGGGGCAGAGCCGGGAATGGAATCCGGGCCTCCGGGCGGTGGCAGCTAGTCACGCTAACCACTACACCACAGAGGCGGACTAAAGGACTTTTGAGTAGTGAAATGACCAGCATTTTGTCAACTGTGACTTTTCCAAGATTCTGGCGGCTAGTGACCCGTTGAGGCACCTTTGCAAACCTCCAGTGCAGTTTTCAAATTTACTCGCAGATTTTTTCAAGATGTGACTTTTGGATTAATATAAAGCCTCGTAATATTTTTTTTTTTTTTTACTGGGATCTCTATCTGCTGTCTAAGAAGTCTACTTTCTGCAATGCAGCTGCGAGACAATAGTTCTCACTCAGGCATGTCAGTAACTCATTTAATGTAGATTATATAGTTATGATTCTCATAGATTCCTATACTTCAGAAATGTATTCAGAATGAGATAAACGACCTGCTTTTTAGAAGAAGTTATTTAGTTAAAACTCTACGTGAAATTATCAACTATCTTCAAGAAATAACATAAGAGATCAGTATCGCCGCGAAGCCAAGTTTTATGTAGATCATATTAAATTTTCTTTGGTGAGAATGTTGTAACCGGGCGAGTTGGCCGGCGTGTATAGGCGCGCGGCTGTGAGCTTGCATCCGGGAGATAGTAGGTTCGAATCCCACTATCGGCGGCCCTGAAAATGGTTTTCCGTGGTTTCTCATTTTCACACCAGGCAAATGCTGGGGCTGTACCTTAATTAAGGCCACGGCCGCTTCCTTCCAACTCCTAGGCCTTTCCTATCCCATCGTCGCCATAAGACCTATCTGTGTCGGTGCGACGTAAAGCCCCTAGCAAAAAAAATGTTGTAATACAGGCTGAATAGCATCAGTCACACTGAATCTTTTGTCCTTGAACAAAGTTCACACACGTAAAGCCGGTATATTTTCAGAACTTGTGGCTGTTATTTGTTGTGAACGAATCGGACACTAATGTTGTTGAGGAGAGTTAAAACTTCGTCGTCCTTAGATGTTCGGCCTCCCCTGCTTGATATTGCACTTGGTTATCATTTAAGTGCTGTCCAGCTCCAGCATGGTTAGCGTGGTGGCCTTTGGTCACAGGGGTCCCGGGTTCGATTCCTGGCAGGGTCGGGAATTTTAACCATCATTGGTTAATTTCCTTGGCACGGGGGCTGGGTGTATGTGTTGCTTTCACCATTTCATCCTCATCACGACGCGCAGGCCGCCTACGGGAGTCAAATCAAGAGACCTGCACCTGGCGAGCCGAACCCGTCCTGGGATCTCCCGGCACTAAAAGCCACACGCCATTTCATTTTTCACTTCATTTAAAAGTGCCTACCCTTAAATGACAAATACGATATAACCGTATAATTGATGTCCCTTAGTTACATATCGTGGGCCGGGCTCTGTAGCTCAGACGTTTATACCGCTGGCCTTCTGAGCCCAACTTGTAAAGTTTGATCCTGGCTCAGTCCGGTGGCATTTCACGGTTCTCAGATACGTCAGTCTCGTGTCCGTAGATTTACTGGCGCGTTAAAGAGCTCCTGCGGAACAAAATTCCGTCACCTCGGTATCTGCGAAAACCGTAAAACTAGTGAGAGTAAAATATAAACAATGTAACTATGATAATACTAACATTCAAAATGTGTTGCGCGGGATCTTCTCAAGGGGTACGCAAATTTATCGTAGTTTCTATTTTCGATGACCATTTGCCTGTTGTGAAAATGTGAAATAACGGAAAACCACCTTCAGGGCTGCTGACAGTGGGTTTTGAACCCATTATATCCCGAATACAAGCTCATTGCTCTGTAACCCAAACCGCAAAGCCACTTGCTGGGTCCAGAATCCTTTACATGTACAGTAAATAATATGGAACGTTTTCAGAGAGCCACCACCTCGGGCAGCATCGAACCCACGATCAAGGACAGAAGCACTGTACCACATCATGGATTGTTATAGCTGTGTCTTGACCGTATTGATTATTTTGCAGACCATGCAATCATTAAAATGAATATTCGCTGGAAGTTCTATCGATGGCGAATCCCAACGAGTAATAGCGGCCACTGGTAAGTAAAGTGAGGAGAAAAATGCAGAGTTTGTTGATGGAATCTGATAAAATACCCTCAGTGCACATTTACTGTGCTGCAAAGATAACGGAGAAACTTACAAATTTCGAACGTTTGTATTTTTGATAAGACCAGTTTATTTCAAAAAACGTTAGTGTTTATTTGTAATCTCTGAGCTTTAAAATTAAAATGAACAGGCAGATTCATTAAAATAATACTTTTAAAGATATAAAAAAAGATCGATGTAACTATTTGATAGGTTGGAGATATAAGTATTGAGACTTTACAATGATAGCATTCAGCAATTCCTTTGAATACATATGCCAGAACGGTGAAAACTAAACCAAGGACAGACACCGCAGAGCAGTCTAACGACTCACCTTCCTAGTCCTCATATCATGCAGGTTTTTCTGCTCCCACAAATGTGTGCGCTAATAAGAAAGGTAAGTTGCATGCAATGCAATGTAATGTAAGCCTCGAGGAGTCGGGCCCCGCGGTGTAGGGGCAACGCGTCCGCCTGTCACGCGGCGGCCCCGGGTTCGATTGCCGTCCGGATCAGGGGTTTTCTAATTCTAAATGATTAATATCGTGTCGTCCTTAACGTTCCTTTCCTCACATTCTACACTTTACAATTCCGCAATTTCCAAATGCACACAGTTTCCTAACATGTAGTGCAAGTAGAGGCAAAAGATCTTTCTAGGTCGACACCCCGAACAAATAGCATTAAAAAAATGCTCGAGGAAAATAGCAGAAAATACCTGCAATTAGCCAGTAGCAATTATTAAGTAGTTACATTTTATTTGTACTTGTAGGCTGTTTGGTCGTTGTAAATAATTAAGTTTTTTTTTAAACTCCGCAGTTTGCACAGAGTATGAAGTAAGGCCGGATTACCGAACATCTTGAGGCTATGGACACCCTACTTTACACACTTAGCATCCCAGCTAATCGTGTGAGCCATGATCACGTGCAGAAGGTAACTAAAGAAATGTTGGCCTTGTGTACTGCGAGAGAGAGAGAGAGAGAGAGAGAGAGAGAGAGAGAGAGAGAGAGAGAGAGAGAGAGAGAGAGAGAGAGAACTGCTATACCTCCCAGAGCAATCACCGAGCACTCAAACTAGTTTTATCCCTGGAGACTTGGTAAACAGTCCACCGTACTTGCTGCGTGTGTACGAAATAGATTTTAATGCATGTGGCTGTACTCTCTTCCCGTTTCTGTGCGCAATCAACAGGGGCAAATAAATCTACTACATTATTTAATTTCATTTATTTTATTTTTCTGACCTTGCCTAAAGTGAGTTTGTTTTCCGAAAAATACTGAGTTCATATGCGATCCATAGAAATGATTTGCAAGTATGGCAACAGAATATTTTTTTTACTGAGGTCACAGTATCATCTTGAATAAGTTTTTTCCTAATTTAGATGATGTTTTTCCACTCTTCAAAAAGAAACCCACGGTAATTCTTCTCGAGACGAAAAGTAGACTTAAGATTTGATATGAAATGTATCTGAAAAGAATGGTATACAGCAGCTGGTAAAATCACCTGGTCGAGCACCTGACGTCTCGAAATGAACAGTTGAATCAATGATCCTCACAACTTTCTCAGACTATTGGTGGCAATAATGTATGTTCCCTTAGATCTGAAGATGAAAACCCCTTCTAGGGTATCCTTGACTCCTCTTGTTTTCACGAGCAGCGCTGTTCCACTTTCTTACTCCCTTTGCTCACTGTTTGTCGACCTGAAATGACAAATGTTTTTGCTTAAAGCAATACGCTCGAGATATCTTGGCCAGCTGCTACATAAACTTAATATGTGATGTGTGTGTGATGACTTGTAGGATTGTTGGATTCGTATTTAGTATTAAATGGAGATAGGATTGAGAAGGAAATTAGTGGTCTACACAGGTTGTAAGCCTACAGTCAGTCCAAAAAGTATTCGTACCCCTTGTGGGTGGGGGCGGCAGACGAATAATGCACATACGGTATCCCCTGCCTGTAGTAATAGGCGACTAAAAGGGGCGACCAAAGGATGATCGAATTAGAACCTTGAGACTACTTGTAATTAGTACCACCACGCGGAGAACACCATGGGTCGCTTTTATTTGCGCGTAGTACCACTATGTTAGGTACAAAATAGGTTTGTGATTAGTAGCAACAGAGTGCGTTGCAGGCTTTTATAGTACCTGTGATTAGTACCCACTATATGAGCGAAACCATGGTTCTGGCTTGCCTGTGATTAGTACCCACTATATGAGGAACACCACGAGATAGTGCGGGGTCCCTGTAGTTAGTACGTTATGTGATGAACACCATAGGTTTGCGTTACCTGTAAATGGCGCTGCAAGGTGCGAAACACCATAGGTCTGTATTACATGTGCGAATTTCATTACCTGTGAGTAATACCATAATGTGTGGAATACCGCGAGTCTACGCTATTTTTTATTAGTACCACAACATGACAAATGCCATGGTTCTACTTTCGTAGCAATAAGTACCTTCATGGGAGGCGGATGACTTGGATTTTGGACCCCTTTAGACTAAACGCTTACCGGGCGAGTTGGCCGTGTTGTTACGGGCGCGCGGCTGTGAGCTTGTATCCGGGAGATAGTGGGTTCGAATCCCACTGTCGGCAGCCCTGAAAATGGTTTCCGTGGTTTCCCATTTTCACACCAGGTAAATGCTGGGGCTGTACTTTAAGGCCACGGCCGCTTCCTTCCAACTCCTAGGCCTTTCCTATCACATCGTCGCCATAAGACCTATCGGTGTCGGTGCGACATAAAGCCACTAGCAAGAAAGACTACACGCATCATCGATTCAGTATTGTGCTATAGAAGCAGTCCCTTGGTCAGTAATACTATTGTTTTACGATAGTTTCTGTGAATGTGAGGCACTGCGGGTTGGATCCACTGATTGTTTTAAATTCATATTCAGTCATTCATTCATTCATTCATTCATTCCTCATCCTCACGTTTTGAATTCTGGTCAGTGGAGGATTTTGGACTTCTAATTTGTAATCACATTTCGTCTCAATTCGTACCATTAGGGGCCGATTACCTAGATGTTAGGGCCCTTGAAACATGTATCATCAAAAGTATTCGTCTACTTGCTGTTTTGCGAATGAAACCTGTCTATAGACAGTAATAATAATAATAATAATAATAATAATAATAATAATAATAATAATAATAATAATAATCGTATGGCCTCAGCTACCGTGTGCAGACATTTCAATTTGACGCCATCTGGCTGTCTGCTCGTCAATTTCGACGTTCCGTTTTACTCTAGGCCCCCACTAGATGGCAGATCGAGTAAACCGAAACTCTCTTGGGCATCTATGGCTGAGATTTAATGAATTTTGTCGGGTAAACACCAAATGTGTCACCAGAGATCTTTTACATGCCGACATCGCTCGACATGGAGTGTCGAATGGACTTTTTTCCGCCCTTCAAAAATCCGACTACCTCTGCCGGGTTTGAACCCGCTACCTTGGGATTCGGAGGCCGACACTCTACCGCTGATCTACAGAGGCAGCTACAGTAAAAAGCCGGAAATAAACAGAAAAAACAAATTCAGTTGGATGGCGCATAGGTCAGTACATCATATATATATATATATAATAAGAGTTTTGTCTGTACATTGCTCAGAATTTGAAAAGAATGGTATTTCTGTATCGGCCATGCCCACAGTAACAAAGAAATGCACTTTTTACTTTTCCGTAATTTCTGTCTGTCTGTACACGCATCGCTAGAAAACGGCTGAAGAGAATTTAATGAAAATCGGTATGCAAAGTCGGGGAATAAGTCGCTACAATCTAGGCCATAAATAATTTTATTCACGCTGAGTGAAATGGTAGTGATGGGGAGGGCCTAAAGTTTAACTTTCAAATATTTATTAGTGATCATATCTTAATAAAAATTGGTATAAAAAGTCGGGGAATAAGTCGCTGTGATCTAGGCTATAAATAATTTTATTCACGCTGAGTAAAATGGTAGCTTAGTGGAAATTCTAAATTTTAATTCTCAAATATTCATATTATTAGTGGTCGTATGGATAAATACTACATAACCAAAGTTATATAGAATTATATTTTCGACCATTTATGTCTTATACATTGTTACCGTACCGGCTATGATAACACAGATATTCATGAATTTGTATTTTTGTTGCTAAGTCCATATCAACGCCGAGCCACGAGAAAATGGGTTAACAGAATTTAATGAAAATCAGTATATAGAGTCGGGGAATAAGAAACTACAGTCTAAGTTATAAGCAATTTTATTCACCCAGGATGAAATTTTAGTTTAGGGGAGGGCGCCTAAAATGTAATTTTTAAATACCTATGTTATTGGTCCTACCGAAAAATACTACAAAAGTTATAGAGAATACAATTTCCGATCATTTATATTTTATTCAGTCTTACCGTACCGACTATGATAAGAGCAGTATTTCAGAGTCGGAAGAAAACTAAATGTGAAGGCCTACAATATCGAAAGCGCATAACATTGATCAACAATAACATTACATTGACTATTGTTTGTTTCGATGTTCTTTGCCTCTTATGCTGCCTCTCAACTCCGATAGATGGGATTACTGCTGCGTACCGAGTATAATAGCCTGACTGAATTTTGGTGGGAAATAGTGCCATTCCTCTGATTCACATTTTCTGATACAGATGGTACGTAATACAATGGTTCTTCATAGTATTCCAGCTATTCGATTCCTACTTTGACGCGCTGTTTGAATGAGCAGTGGGCATTCTTAAGGCAGAGGCTCACTTAGTAGTAGTAGTATGGCATGGTCTAGAATAACAATTTAGGCCTATTCTAAATTATAGCACTACAATTCACTAAATAACTCAAAATTCAACCCTGAAAAGAGGCGGTTCTTAAGCAAAGTTTCTTCCTCTTCACTTTTATTAAATTCTACATTCATTTCAGTTTTATTCTAAATTAGCAGTGAAGAGGGGGGGGGGGTTCTCCTCTGGCTTGGAGGAAATATTTGCCTCCACATCAGATAGATTATTCCGCCACCAGTGTAGTGAATTGATATTTTCAGACTCATCGGGTACTACTAGGAAACAGATTAGTAAAAGGACATAGTTTTTACCCTTGGGAGTCGCCACTATCGACCCCCTCCCCGCCGAAAAGGGACGAAGAGTGTTCACGGCTCACGACTGTCTGCGGCTTGGTCATTCCAGCTCTGGAGCTTTGGACTGTTAGATCGGCAGCTTAGTCCTGTTCGTTAAAAATGAGAAAATGTGTGGTTTTTCATTTGGTTGAGTATATCATATGAAAGCATTGCTTCTGATCGCGCCATTCCTACTGACGTTATTGTAATGTCTGTTCATATCAGTTGGGAAAACCACTAGGACAGTCTTTACGAGAACGTAAAAAGGCAAGTGGAGAGTGAGTGTCTACCATTATAATGAAATCTCCCCAACCTGATTGTGACTGATGGTATGCAGGCGGCTCTACCATTACAGTGAAAATTCCCTAACTCAGTCTTCATATGAGAAAATGTGTTTGGTGAAATGCCCGTCGCGTTTCTAGGGTAACGTTAAGAGCTATGCAATTTCATACAATCTTACTCACAACGTGTACACTACCTAACCT
Organism: Anabrus simplex; assembly: GCF_040414725.1. NCBI lineage: Eukaryota > Metazoa > Arthropoda > Insecta > Orthoptera > Tettigoniidae > Anabrus > Anabrus simplex. The sequence goes on from NC_090266.1 coordinate 258,652,141, forward strand.
AGAATTTTGTATACAATGTAGAATTCCGTAGCGAAGCACGGGTACATCAGCTAGTTATTATATAAAACCAAAAACTATATTTGAAGTGATAACAAGAATAGGAAAACGTAAAAGCTCCGTTATTAGCTAGTTCATAAAATATTCACCTACGGTCGGAACGGCTGTTTGTAAACGCGAGATCGGGGGTAAACGTCACTCGTGATTCACGCACGTGCTGGTGTCCCTCTTCCGCAGCTCAATAAAACATGTTGTCAACGGCTCTGGAGTACAGTGGGTCGGAAAGGTAAAGAGACGAGCGTAGCGGAGAGGAAACTCATCCTACGCTTGCATAATCGGTGCAAATCGTCCTATGCGACTGCGAATCTAGTGGGCGGACCTCTACCAACGATCAGTGGTGGATCGCTTCTGCACAACAAAAACATTCCAAAACCGGCCGCGGAATGGTCGTCCTCGGGCACTGACCGATCAAGATGAAAGATTAATTACGCGAGAAATCAAGAAAAATCGAAGACCTAGTGCACCGAAGTTGGCTGGTGAGAAGTACAAAGGAATGTGTTCACACAATAAGGAATACCTGCAAACAAGATGGGGTATAATGGCCGGGTAGCTCATAAGGAATGTAGGGTGAGTGCAACGAATCACAAGAAGTGGCTTGCTTTCGTCAAAGAACATGTGTTTAAGAACAAGGACTTCTGGAATAGTCATATTTTCGGACGAAAACAAATGCAACATATTTAGGTCAGATGGCGGGTGAAAGGTTTGCCAGAAGAATAATATGGAGGTGCAACCGCAGAATCTTGTGCCCACAATGAAACACCCTCATGGTGTGGGGGGTGCACGAGTGCAGCAGGTGTTGGACAATACATAGATCACAAGATGTACATAAATAATTTTAAAAGAAAAAATTGAACACTAGTGCCAAAACTTTGGGTCTGCAAGGCATGTACATCTTCCAACAGGACAACGATCCGAAGCACACGGCTCTAAATACTAAGCTGCGTCTATTATATAACACCACAAAACAACTCAACACACCCCATCAGAGGCCCGATATGAACCCAATAGAACACCTGTGGAAAGCGCTGGAAGATATCAGGAAATGGCGAATTTCCAACAAGAATGACTTCAAACAAGCTCTGCAAGGCGAATGGGACAAAATTCCATCGTCCACCACCGCTAACTTGGTCCGCCCCATGCTGCGAGGATTGCAAGCAGTCATTGCTGCAAAGGGAAACCCAACCAAGTATTATTTTCCGTTATGTACGGTATGGGCGAATATTTTATGATCTGGGAAACACGTGCATTTTTAAGTTTTGTTATGTTTATCGCTTAGACTGGTTTTTTGTTTTTTGTAATAAATAGACCAATGTGCTACTAAAGTGCATCGATCGTTTGCTTTTTTTTGTCTTCCCATGCCCTGTAGACATGTTTCTTCCTCAAAAATGGAAATAGACTTATATACAGTGCGTCCAAAAAGTGTTCATCTCAGGAATTGTAAGGCCTTGTTCCCAATAATACAACATTCGAAAACGGAGCTCGATAGCTGCAGTCGCTGAAGTGCGGCCAGTATCCAGTATTTGGGAGATAGTAGGTTCGAACCTGTCGGCAGCCCTGAAGGTAGTTTTCCTTTGTTTCCGATTTTCACACCAGGGAAGTGTTGGGGCTGTACCTTAAGGCCACGGCCGGTTCCTTCCCACTCATATCCTCCTGTCCCGTCGTCGCCATGAGATCTACCTGTCTGTGCGACGTAAAGCATCTTGTAAAAAAATCATTCGAAAAGTTTATAGTGCTCTAAATGCTTATGTTTCTGTGACACAGGGCTTCTGTCGACAACTAACAAGCCACTGTTACAAAATCTGATATAAATGGCCTCCAATTCCTTTGGAGCACCTGAGTCTCCGATCCATGCTTTCTCGCACTTCTTTAAAAAGTATTAATGTTGTTAATCGTTCAGAAAATACATGCTATATCAGATTACTGTTGGCAAGAGATAAATCAATCAAAAAATCTTGTTGCATGATAATATAAGGCAAAAGTAATCGCTTATTAATGACGTGATTTGAAGTCGACCTCGTATAGGTCCTTTTGCTAATTATACAAGTTAGCAGTTTTGTAATAAAGAGCTGAAAAGAGAAGACACGTTAAAAAAGCGATTGTTCAGAAACAGTTGAAGAATAGGCTATTAATTTTCGTAAGGAACCTTGGTTTAGTCCCCCTAAAGATTTTCCAGTTATATTTTCTGCAATACTCGTTATACTGAATACTTTATTTGCAATTAAATTCAGTTGATTTAAAGAGAAGCACTGAGTAATAGCACAAGAGTTGAAATTAGTAAACTTATTCACACGAACACCCGCTGATCTTCAGATTCTTCTCTTGGCGAAAGTACAATATCGTGAAGTCTACTTTTAATTCGGTGTGGAAGTGTTGACAGCTTTCCAAGGGCGAAGAACACAGCACCAGTCACTTTTTTAAGTTTCTTGAAGAACGTCTTAGCTTGTGTTATGTGTTCCAGTCCGCAATCTGCTGAAACCACTCGTAGTCCTACATATTTTCTCAAATGCACTGTTCAAACTCTTTCAGAATATTTATATCGGGGATGTTCAGAATTCCCTGAGATAAAAGAAAATTCAGTGGTTGAAATCCAGTGATCGAGCAGGCCATTCAATAGATCCCCTTCCCAATCCACCTTTTAAGGAAAACATCCGTGGAACTTACGATGAGCTGGAAAACCATGCATGAATTGCACCCATTTTATTACGTCTGGAAACACATCTTACAATAAAAGCTTCAGTTCATTTGACGTCCTGCTGATGGATAACGTCGCCTGTTCAACGCAAAGGGTAGACATGGGGGTTGATAAAGACCATCACTCAAGGTTCTAGCTGCAGTAATTCGAATTAACTTGTCAAAGGCCGACGCAAGGACGCCCTGACTATCCGTGTAACTGTAGGGTTTCGTACTAGTATTCATGTGAATTTCCTTTTTGCATGTTTTGTCAGAACTCATCCTTAAATGACACGGATATTTATGCATCCTGTATACTAAGAATTGAAGAGGGATGTCACGGAAGAGGATATACACTGGACAGACTAAGTAGCGCACTTGATTAGGTATTCATCTCCTATGCACAAAGTAGAATAATAGAGTACCAGCATAATGCGGGAGTCCCTCGTCAGTAGATTTTACTCGTGTCATAACTTTAACTGGCCAAATACTGACACTGTAAGTTAGTTCTAGGGCCGGACCCGTGGTGTAGGGGTAGCGTGCCTGCCTCTTACCCGGAGACCCCGGGTTCGATTCCTGGCCAGGTCAGGGATTTTTACCTGTAGGCCTACCTGAGGGCTGGTTCGAGGTCCACTCAGCGTACGTGACTAGAATTGAAGAGCTATCTGACGGTGAGATACCGGCCCGGGTCTAGAAACCTAAGAATAACGGCCGAGAAGATTCGTCGTGCTGACCACACGGCACCTCATAATCTTCAGGCCTTCGGGCTGAGCAGCGGTCGCTTGGTAGGCCAAGGCCCTTCAAGGGGTATAGTGCCATGGGGTTTGGGGTAAGTTAGTTCTTATTATGCCGCCTTTAATTGATTCTTCCTTAACTAAACGTCGCTCATTTCCTTCATGTTCCTTTTTCCTCTTCTCAATGCTGTCCGCTCTATTGTACATAATGTACTGCACTATACCGTTACTTATGTGTCATAACTATTTATCTTACAGTGCCTAGCTAGAAGTTCTTCTCTTCGTTTTACTTCCAATCTTCATTTTTCCTCGTTCTCTTCTTTTGCCTTTGTTTTGCTGTTAATTGTTGTCTCTATAGTTATTGTTTTTAATTTTCTTCCGCTACTTTTGTCATTAGATGACTTCTCTTCAAAACTCTTTTCTATTTTACATTTGCATTTTGCTACTAAATTGTAAATATATATTTCATTGCGGTTTTGGTTTCATAAAATATAAATAAATAAATAAATAGCTGTTAGGTACGTTAAGCAAGTAGTAGCAAATAAAATACTGCGTACAAATGTCGGTGAGTTGGCCGTGCGGTTAAGGTCGCATAGTGGGTTCGAATTCCACTGTCGGCAGCCCAGAAGATGGTTTTCCATAGTTTCCCATTTTCGCACCAGGCAAATGTTGGAGCTGTAGGCGTGCCTTAAGGGCACGGCCACTTCCCCCATAACTGCGTCGCCCGAAACCTTCTAGCTGTTGGTGCGACGTTAAACAACAAAAGGTAGCAAAAGTAATTATAGAATGTTCCGTTGTAACCAACCAGAGGAATGCTATATTTAGAACTCTGGAAGGTCGTATAAAGAACCTTATTACATTTTTACTATCAGAAACAGGTTTACACAACATAACACGATGTTTTATTACACCAGTCAAAGAGAAACCAGCAGTGGGGTGTCCTTCGTTATTGAAGGTTAACAATCTCTGTGTACTCTACCAAGCCATCGCCCAGCCCATCTTCCCCCCAAAGCTATTACACAGGTGAGACGGGTTATTAATGCTTCATTTTATGACCTTGGAACATCGCAGACATCATTCTAGTAAGAAAGTGTGTGTGTTTTTATTGGACCACGAAATATTTTATTAGTAAGACAGTAACACGTGACGATACCCACAGTTTGATGCTGATTCTTCTGTAAAAGTGTCCACTGTTTAATACACGTGTGTCCAATATACACTTTGCCAGTAAACTGGAGTAGTTCTATCAGGTTAGAAACGTCACACAGAGTACAGTAGTAAACGTGTTATTGGGTGCTGGAGTACAGTGCTAGTAAGTAGCATGTGACCTCTGGAGTGCCCTGGTACAGGTTTCTCGAGTTGACTCCCTATAGGCGACCTGCGTGACTGAGTACGGAGCCCTACCTAAGATGATTTCTCCCGAGCTCGATAGCTGCAGTCGCTTAAGTGCGGCCAGTATCCAGTATTCGGAAGATAGTGGGTTCGAACCCCACTGTTGGTAGACCTGTTTCCCTATTTTCACACGAGGCAAATACTGGGGCTGTACCTTAAAGCTACGGCCGCTTCCTTCCCTCTCCTATCCCTTTACCATCCCACCGTCTCCATCTGTGTCGGTGCGTTGTAAAACCAATTGTTTAATTTCGTGTAGCTATTTCTAGCCGAGTGCAGCCCTTGTAAGGCAGACCCTCCGTTGAGGGTGGGCGGCATCCGCCATGTGTAGGTAACTGCGTGTTATTGTGGTGGAGGATAGTGTTATGTGTGGTGTGTGTGTGTTGCAGGGATGTTAGACAGCACAAAAACCCAGCCCCTGGGTCACTGGAATTAAGCAATGATGGTTAAAATCCCCGACCCGGCCGGGAATCAAACCCGGTACCCTCTGAACCGAAGGCCAGTACGCTGACCATTCAGCGAACGAGTCGGATAAATCCGAAAAAGTATATATCATCATTCCAATACTTGTTTGGACATATGGTGTTGACCAGAGGTCGCCCAGTAAAGTACAGTAGAGTTCTCGTCCCATTTGCGATCACTCTTATCAATAAGAATATGACTAACTAAACTCAGGTTCCTGTGAGGGGAATTTCCTACTGAAAGACTGGTACAGGGAGACAACTCTGAAGTAACTGGCGACAACTACGTGTTAGGATTCTGATATTGAAACTCGTTAAATTACTTTCTTTACCGCTTGAGTCCGATACGTTAATATCGGGACAGACAGAGACGAAATAGGACTCAAATGTACCTTTTGTTCATGGTTACCAGATGGTTGTGGATGTAAAGGCGATCAAATTAGTTCAAAAAGTAGGACAAAATGCGGGCGTATTAAAACAGTTGAATTTTACTTTCCAAATTCAAAACAAACATTTTTGCTGCGTAACATTTTGCTTCCTCGACAGTGAGACCCTTCTTCAAGAAATTGTAGCTTATCTCAAACTTACCGGTAAATTTACTTTCTTTTCCCCAATATACAATAGGGGATATTATTAAATGATGTGCAAACTGTATGGACGGACGGACGGACAGACATTATAAACTGTTATGCCTATCAGGGTTTGTCTGCAAACCTCTGAATTTACTAAGCGCTGCCACAAGTCTCTATTTGTAACTAGTTCTGTGGCCTTGTTTAGTTCCATACTTCACCCATAAGGCGAATAGGCTCATGGTAATTTTATCGATTTAATAGGTTTGGATATATGAATACAACGTACAGTGAATTCAGTACAGGCATTTTGCTGGAAGGTGACAAAGGGACCTCCCAAAGTTCAAGATTTTCCTTCGTACTTGGCTATAGGCACGTTTAGTACTGCACTTAAGTCATGAAGGCCTCCAATAAAAAATTAATGAGCCGCCTGGTGACAACTCACTGAAGATTCTCACGAAAGACCGGAAATGGCGAAACAAAGGAGCCACATCCAGAGTAGAGACGGGGATAATGGATGGAAAACAAGAACAGAGAGATACCCAACACCCCTTGACACAGTGGTTCAGTTCAACCAACACTACGTCAAAAGGGCCGTAGGCAATATTCAACCAACAAAAACATTGCAAATTTCAACCGCCCAAATGACAGAATAAAGGCAGTTAGTTCGTTTTCGAGACGAAATACAGTGCTCTTGACCTCGAGTAATTAGGAATAATTTTTCTGATAATTCTAGTGCAAAATTATAACCTGGATAATTAATTATAAGCAACTACGTCGTTAATGTGTGAATTGAATTCGTCCAAGAGAAAGTTCGAGCTACCGTAAGTCGTTAAGTAATCCGCTAGGAGACATTACACCACTGACGCTTATTATTTTATTTAAATGTGCACGAACGATTCTAATAATTCTTTGCAGCTGTGCAATGGCACCAACTTTCTTAGTCAGGGACGACATTTTATTTATTAAGCCATAGACGTCATAGTCAACAAATTGTATTAACTGTATTAATCCGCCACCCCCGTCTTCAAAAGTAGTTCCGGGGCGTGGTCAGAAAAACTCACAGCAATCGGTTACTATCAATATACCTGCGAGATTCGTCCATCACTTTGTGTCATCCGCGCCGTAGTGGCCAGCTTTGTGTATGAAAAGAATTGGATAAACATATCGGAAGTAATTAGGACCAGCGCCATTCTACGTCACCAACACAACGAACATTTGAATGGATGAAAACTATAACGGTATAAGTAGCATTTTGGTCATTCAGAGAAAAAGGCATTTAAACATCTTCAACTCTCATATAAAGCATGCTATTAGTAGTTATACCACCCATCACTAGAGCGCAGAATATTACTGCTATCACTTGTATCTCTTTGCTGGTGAAAGGATACATCCTCCCGGAGTTACATCCTGCACTTAACTCATTTTTTAAAAAATGTCACTTATACCGTTATGGTTTTCATCCATTCATTTGTAAGTTGTAATTTATAAACTTTAATCAGACTTTCAACGTTAAATAATTAAAGCTGGATGAAGTCGTATAATTGAATTAATAATTTCAAATGCTGAAAATTGAAGGTAGCTTATTGCCAGAAAAGTTAATATAAAACTGTATCAATCGAAGAGAATAGTTAGTGAATGAAGATTGTTATGATGTAGGAAGCAGTTCGGTTAAGAGAGATTCATTAAAGCTACATTTTCGTACCAACAGAAGGGAAGACGTTAGCCAGTAATACACATTGCTGAAACGAAGGTGGTCAAGGACACATTCAAGAGGCCATTCCAGTTCAGGCCCCAGAATGATTACACGAGACTTTGCCTACAAACAGTTAACGGTAGCCGGATTAAAATATTACAGAGTGAGGTAATGCCTGAGCAGCTGACCAGGAAAGAAGGGTTTCGACGATAGGAACCATTTATTCCAGAGAAAAACGTGATTTATAATGTAATTGTAAAATTAGTTTAGTTATTGCGTTAAATATTTTAAGCTTCAAGAATATCGTGTGATAAATTGATGCGTGTGAGTAGCGAAATAAAAATGCATTCTATTGGGGTATTCTCCGGTTCCTGTACCGTGCTTACGGCCTCAATCATGGGCTAACTTCGACATGGATAAGGAGGGCCAACTGAATGCAGTAATCAACCGTTTGCCAGCACAAGATAGAGGAAATGTTCAATTTTAATTTTTTGTGATTAATGTGGCGGAGATCAGTGCGTTGTCCGCATGTAGGGTAGAATTATATAGAATCCTCGTGTGGGAGGATTATACGGTTAATTATATCAAGTAGAAATTGAGTTCACGTACAATAATAATAATAATAATAATAATAATAATAATAATAATAATAATAATATAAAGATGCTCCATGTGGGAGATTGGAACAATGCAGTTTAACTCGATCAGGATTTGAGTGTTTTAATCTAGCATAAGGAATGAGATGAGATTACTAGTATCCGTGTCATTTTGATACTGATTTCTAGTAATCAGAAGTATCCGACACCGATCAGTGGGAATAAAACAGTATTATGATGATGATGATAAATTTATCATGAGCGAATAGTAATTTAGCTGAGGTAGCTTAAGATTTTCTGGTATAATTTGTGTGCATAGTGAATCTATGAGAGAATGGAGTATAATAATCAAATGTCAGAATTTAAGGAAAGGTTAGTAATTGTCCGCGAGTTTGAAAGTTAGAAGCAAAAGCTATTGTGTAGGCAATCAGATTTTAGTTATAGTAAAAGTAATGCCGTGTTTAGTAAAATACGGGTTCCATTGCTACCTTGCAAGAGGAAAAAAGATCTGTAATACTATAGACGTCCGATTGGAAGATTGAATACACAATCACAATTATGAAATGATATCCCAAGTGTAATTAATAAATTAAACGCGCGGGAAAACGCCGGAAGGGCAATGCCGTGAAGAAAATAAATGAAAATCGTCTTTAAAGAATAGGAAGACAACCTAATTCAAGATAATTAGCTCGATGAATCGGAGCACAAATCTGTGGATAAAATGAAAAAGGTGATAGAGTTGTTGAATACGCAAATAATTATCAGGGATAGAAAGACATAAAAAGGAATGACAGGTGAAGTCATGATTTCAAAGACGAAGGTGCTCGTAAACAGTTGTGGGAAAAGTGGACCAGTGAAAATGAGATAGGCCTACATAAGCAAGGTAGCAATGGGATAGGAACAATGTAATGTTTATTAAATCATGAGACGAATATAGTAAAATTTTAGGAGGATATTAATGTATGGATTGATTGCCGACAGCAGAACCTCGGTGAGTAATTTTAAAAAATGTAACCATGTGAGCTCCAGCATTAAATACTGCGATTTAATTTGTGCTTTTATTGACTTGATAACTTGTTTGTCATTGACCAGGAGTGTAAAGATTTAATTATGTTACTGCTATTAACATACTCATGAAATGTGGTGGAGACATGAGCTACTGGTACATTCAGTGAGATATAGTACAGAGTCACTAAAGATGCCAGTTAACAAAACCACGTTACGTTATCTGATACGGCTATACGGTGGTAGTGAGATTGTCGCTGAGTTGTGTTCGAATCAGAGTAGGAAGGTTGTGAACATCATATGTTGTACATTCATTGTAAGATATTATATTTCAGGATAATGTGCTCTTGTTTATTTTATTTAAATGAACACTATGTTAACTGTGTTGTGTATATTTGTATATATAATTTCAGTGGTGGTTTTATCCTTTAATTTAGTAGCACTAAGGAAGGACAATCCGGTGGTCATGGTTAATGAATTGCAACATTTTTCTTTAAATGAATGACATTTCAAGTAAATCGCAATAACCACTAAACTGTAACTAGAAAACATGTCATGTCATTGAACCGACCTTGATAATTTAACTTAATGTCACCTAGAATGAATTCAATGAACCCGCAATGGACATCTGGATATAGAAGTTGAAATTAGTATAACTGCAATCATGGGAATTCGGAAACCTTACTTCACTTGACTTTACAGTATATCACAAGTCATCTCCAGGTTCTTAGTTGCAAAGAGTCGTCGATTTTCAGTCAGCACGTTGCAAAACATCTTTCCACATCAACGGATGTTTAGGGTTCATATTAGGAGTGAGATCCACCTCTTCAAAAACACTCATCACTATTTTCTCCTTTCAATACTTCAAATCTTTCACATAATTTGATACCTGTGGTTTTTCAAGCACTACTTTTATTTTTTATATCTTTGCAGATACGGTTCTTAAATATGTATATATGATGGATGAACTGATGATTCTAATTGAGAATGAGAAGTAAAAATGTAATCGAAAGAAGGTAACTTGCAAAACAAAGCCGTTAAGACCTAATAAAAGGCTAAAAGGACCAATAAGCCAAAAAACGTCGAAAAGGCACAAAAAAGGACAAAACCCACAATTTCCTGGCCCATAATACCCAGAATGAACATGTATTATATTGGGCCTCGTCTTCGTACACTCGAGGAAGAAACGTTTTTCAACTTCCGAGCCCAATATCATTTTCTACTAGCTTATATCCGGTTATTATATTATGAGGTTGGTAGTAGAATTTCGCCCGTCATCACGTAACCGCAATATCCCAGGAAGTGCTCGCAGATTCTCCTCAGAATGGAGAGTGTGGTACAGTTTCACGGCGTTACGTAGCGGTGATATTAATCACGATGTTACCATTGTATTTTGAAATATGAATCACCAGCTATTATTCTTAGGACTGGATTGTTCATGCTCTTTAATTACGGATTGCATAAATCATGGGAAAGTGACTTCTTGCGTAACTTTTCCGTTTACGACTCTAACGGAAAATGGAAAGGAAACTTTTAAACCCTTGTGCAAAGAGATGGAAATATTCCCGCTGTAGGCTTCACCAATCACAAGTCGTTCTTGACCTTCATGCGAACTTGATAAGTTTGCATTGTGGGAGGTCTTTCCGTCCGTCACTGCTGGATTTAAAACTAGTCTAGTACCTCCGACCGCAAAACTGTAATTAAAAGCAAGACCTCATTTATTATTTGGTTACTGTAGTGAAAAGTACACATACACCGTAATCAGTATTTGTCTATTGCATTTGAATTGAATGAGAACATTCATTCATGCATTCATTCATTTATTCGTGAAAATCTCTCAAATTTCGTGGTTATCCGTGTCTGGGAGAGAGGAGTGTTCATTTATTCATGCATGCATGAATAAAATTCAATAATAAAACCATTCATTCATTCATGCATGCACGAACACAATTCAGTCATGAAATCATTCGATCACGAATTCATAGTGTCGTTCGTTCGTTCAAAATGTATGGGTTAATTGTTTGTCCTAAATAAATACACGTTCAAGAAGGAACTACAAATTTAAAAGTGGATTGAAATGGTTAATAAGTTCAATGATAATATCTAATGTAGTAATAGATAAATAGTAATAAGGAAAAAAATGCATTAATCAACTTATTTTAGATTACATTAAGTTATTACTCTCTAGTTCATTACATTCAGTATTTGTCTAAGAATGATCTACCCCATCTGCCCTCGTCCGATTGTACTTCCTTCTACTAGTGCATTCCGAACTACAAGGGGTTAGCTAGCTTTGAGAGTTGCTTGTCGAGTGTTCGGGGTTTCCCCACACATGCCGCAGATACAATTATTCGCACGAGGGCAGTCTCATGCGTATACTGTGCAAGATGTGTTAAGACCGATTCAATGCTCCGACAACCTTCCTTTAGCAGGAAGGAACCGTGGACGTGGAAACGACCGTTAAGATGACTAATATCATAATGTGGAATGGAGTTTAATATCCTTGCCACCGAGCGTGTTGTCCGTGCGGTTAGGGGTGCGCAGCTGTGAGCTTGCATTTGGGAGATAGTTCGAACCTCACTGTCAGTAGCCCTGAAGATGGTTTTCCGTGGTTTCCCATTTTCACACCAGGCAAATATTGGGGCTGTACCTTAAGGCCACGACCGCTTCCAACTCCTAGCCCTTTCCTGTCCCATTGTCGCCGTAAGACCTGTCTGTGTCGGTGCAACCTACCGACGCAGTAGGCGAAGGTTTGTCACAAATATCGTTAAGCAGCCCAGACGAAGTCCTGTCTACCACCATAAATGTTCAGTGGGGAATCAATGTGATCACTCTGACCTTGGAATTTCACCAATACTTTGGAAAGCAGATTAAATTAAAATAAATTAAAATAGGCCTAGTACATTTCCCTATTATTGCACGAATTATAGTAAAACGGGATGGGCGACATTTTGGGCGCACCGTAATGTTCGGCTTGCCCTCAACTTACATCGGGTTCACCGGGCGAGTTGGCCGTGCGCGTAGAGGCGCGCGGCTGTGAGCTTGCATCCGGGAGATAGTAGGTTCGAATCCCACTATCGGCAGCCCTGAAGATGGTTTTCCGTGGTTTCCCATTTTCACACCAGGCAAATGCTGGGGCTGTACCTTAATTAAGGCCACGGCCGCTTCCTTCCAACTCCTAGGCCTTTCCTATCCCATCGTCGCCATAAGACCTATCTGTGTCGGTGCGACGTAAAGCCCCTAGCAAAAAAAAAAAAAAAAAAAAAAAAAACTTACATCGGAGGTGAAAGCATGTTGTTGTGTTAATCTATCCAAGCGTTGATCCTGTGTCGTAGCCGTCGCCGCCCACCCAAACGACCATCGTTAACACAAAAGCAGAATTGGCTCTCATCGTTCGCCATTCGACCCCCTAGACATATCTTTGACACCACTGGAGATGGGCTGCACGATGTTGAGGCGTGAGCGCGGTCAGTCCGGTGGGAACCGTGACCACAAACAAATAGATCAACCAAACCTACAACCTTAAGACGCCTGTACATTGTAGACTTTTCCCGCGAGAGCTATCTAATGAAACTCGACGTGTACACATTACTTACAGTAGAGCTCTCGGGAACTCGCGCTCGAAGCTCTACCTGGTGTCGCTTGAGAGAGCGACCACGTGTAGTTTACACAGATTTCGTAAACTAGGTAGACTGATCTAGATCTATTCACGCAGTTAAATAGACCTCACGCTCTAGGAGCACAAGTATGACAGTATTTTTAAGTTCGTGCGAGTGTTAGGGGGGGGGGGGGATGAGGTGAGTGGAGTGCGTAGGGGGGGGGGGGGGGAGAATGACTTACCAGTTAATTGAACTTAGTCACAGCCGGAATTGCCTAATTGTTCATTAAAAGTGTACATAGACCTTCAACCAAAAGTTGATTTAAAAATGTACATTTATATCCGACTGAATTATTTTATCTTACATACCTGTAGCGAGAAATGTCACTGGGTCTGTTTGATGGTGAACTTTCTTTTCTGAGGTGTGTACGCTGTTTTTAAAAATATAATTTGTGGGTAATTAATGCAAGCAAACACTGGAATTCCTCATTAGACATTCCTACGATATTCACATACGAATTCATGTGGCCGTGGCCTTGAGGTACAGCACTAGCATTTGCTGGTGTGAAAATGGGAAACCACGGAAAACCATCTTCAGGGCTACCGACAGTGGGGTTCGGAACCCACTGCCTTCCGGATGCAAGCTGACAGCTGCGCGTCCCTAACCGCACGGCCAACTCGCCCGGTGCGCACCTTTCTCTGAACAGCGCAAACATCGATGCACTGCTGACATTTCTTGTCTAACGTGTTGCACAATTCTCCGGCATGTCCATCTGTGTCACGGAGACTCGCACACACGATACGTGGCTACGCCGGTCTGCATACCAACAACGTCCAACACAACTTGGGACCACAGTTCACCGCTGAAAGCGACACGGTACTCTCTCTTTAGATAATGACATGCCCCAGATCTTGGACGATCAACTCTGTTCTTCGTTCAACAGCACTACACTGCCTATAATCTCACGTGTGTTCTTACTACACTCATTCTCATTGAAGATAGTATCTTCCGTTACGGTATTAATAAACATCTCGGATATGTTTAGGCTTGGCTTAACCCAATTCTGGCCCATGCATTCGAGATTTTTTAAATGGAGTCGTGTGCCTGGGTTCTGGTTCCACGCAAAACTAGGGCTCCCATGGTTATGTTCTTGACATCAAATGTCGATTAAAATACAAGCTTGTTTGCTTGCTGAACTCTAACTATGAGGAAACTTTGCAAAGATGATTTTGAAGACTCTTTAAGAACTATGAAGACTATGACGGCGGCACGTACCCAAACGGGGATGTACAGGGCGTTCAGATCCACCCCGATGTATCTCCCAAAAGTTTAAAAGCATAAATTTGATATGTTCCGATAAGTGCGTTGAAAATTAAGTTTTGCAATAACTGCAAACGATTGAATCTGAGTGTTTATTTTCGTAATTTCACGAATATTAGCATTCGAAATAATATACATAATTATTCACTATGTATTGCACCCATAAGGCGAAAAGGGCACAGTACGTTTTATATTTTTCGATAACTGTTAGCAGTAAATCTGTGTCCACTTTAGTTCTCCGCTGGATAGGCTTAAAATATGCAAACCAGTAATATTCTACAGTATATTGGACCCCATGCGTAAAGAAATCCAGGCTATGTCTGTCGAGAAGAATCTCATTTCAAGAAGAAATGTCACGCACTCACGTCGTGGGGTTCCTCATCTCCGTCGTGGTTAATGCCGGCTAAGCAGACGGTCTCATTTTTCTGCTCATTATGCCAGCCGGAACTGGAACGCACATGTCTCATGTCTTAAACTATAAGTGTTTCTACCTTTCTTCATTCTGTGCTTCTTAAAATCACCATGTAACAACGAAGAGAGAGATTGAATCGGATGTTACGATGCACCTACCTTCCAGCAAGCCGGGCTGAGTAACCCAGAACGGTAGAGCGCTGGCCTTCTCAGCCCAACTTGGCAGGTTCGATCCTGGCTCAGTCAGGTGGTATTTTAAGGCGTTCAAAGAAGTCAGCCTTGTGTTCGTAGATTTGCTAGTACGTAGAGTTACTGCAGAACAACATTCCGGCAAATTGGCGTCTCCCGAAAACCATCAAAGTAGTTAGTGGGACGTAAAACTTAATAATATTAATAATAATACTTCGGCTTTTTGGCTGAATGGCCAGCGTAGTGGCTTTTAGTTCAGAGGGTGCGTTTCCCGGGATTTTAACCACGTCTGGTTAATTCCCGTAGCTCGGGGGCTGGGTGTTCGTGTTCGTCTTAATCCTAATCTTCATTTACATACAACATAACACACTACAAATCACTATAGAAACACACAACAGCAAATACATTTTTTCACATAGGGTTGGAGTCAGGAAAGGCATCCGGCTGAAAAACTGGGCTAATTCCATACAAGGTGCCGACCCAAGTAATTGTCAAGAGGTCAGCGAGGTCAGAGGTTAATTCTCAACAAAAATCCGTAAATTTCTCTGAAGTGGAGCCCCATAACTGTTTAGGGACCACCGTTGGATTGAGTAGTCCTACCTGCCTGAGCACAAGGAGGGCCACAACTTAGTATGTCCGAGAAGCCCACTCCGATTACATAGTAATTAGTATCCTGACTCTCAGGACGTATCCGGCTCCGTGGCTAAACGGTTAGCATGATGGCCTTTGGTCACAGGGTTCCCGGTCCGATTCCCGCCAGGGACGAGAATCTTAACCATAATTGGTTAATTCTGCTGGCATGGGGCTGGCTGTATGCGCTGTCTGCAGTATCATGTTATCCTCATCACGGTGCGCAGGTCGCTTACGGGAGTCAAACCAGAAGACCTTTATCTGGCGAGCCGAACTTCTTCTCGGACACTCCCGACACTAAAAGCCATACGCCATTTCCATTTACTAGGACATAACTACAAGAACTGCACGAGCATGATGATGATGATGGTCCTACGTACCACAAACTACGGTAATTCTACGGTTTTCGGAGACTTAAACATGCCGGAAATGTTAACCCAGTAGATATTTTACGTTCCGTTGAGCATCGATACAAAGCTGGCGTCTTTGACCCCTTGAGATACCACCGGGCGGACCTGTAATCGAACCTACCACCTTTAACTCTCCCATCTAGAACCACTCGAAACAAATACTAAAACCATACTCCATGGTGAAACAGTCCAGAGGGTATGGCCTACCCAGCAACCACTGCTCAGCTCGAAGGCCTGCGGATAATGAGGTGGCGTATGGTCAGTATGACGAATCCTCTCGGCCGTTATTCTTGGCTCTCTAGACCGGGGCCACCATCTCAGGCAGATAGTTCCTCAACTGTAATCACATAGGCTGAGTGGACCCCGAACTAGCCCTCAGATCCAGGTAAAAATCCCTGACCTGACCGGGAATCGAACCCGGGCCCTCCGGGTAGGAGGCAGGCACGCTACCCCTACACCGTGGATTCGGCAATCTAGAGGCACTCAACCTGGCAAAATACTCGATCTTAACCATCCGGAAGTGGTTTTCCACGATAAAATCGGACAAAATGCGGATCTCTCCCAATCTCCGCTGGCATGAAGCAACAAGAAGTCGTTATACAACGAGTACAAAGAATGTACACAGTTGATCGGTTCCCTAAATGTAAACTGGCGATTTCATTATGTAGTCACGTCCAGTGTGGGAGACATTCATTGCCTATTCAGTCTCCGATAAGTGTTTCAACATAATACGTCGTGAAACTATGACTGCCCCTTTCGGCCCATAGCTCAGATTATAACAAACGTGTAGTCACACTTAGGGACGCCACCAGTATCAACTCCCCAAGATTTGCTCTTCCTTTGCGTTCAGGTAATGGTATAAGGAGCTGGAGACCTCATAATTACAGTGGAGGGTGAGTGAGTTGATTGAGTTTATTGATGATTTTACATGCCGCTGAGGCCGAAAGGCCCATTTATGCAAGTTCACATACAGTTAAATAAAAGGTCTGAGAATGCAAACTTTACGTAACATTGCTGGGAAGAATAGCTCGGATGGTTGAGCGCTGGCCTTCTGAGCCCAACATGTCGGGTTCGATCCTGGCTCAGTGCAGTGGTATTTGAAGGTGCTCAAATACGTCAGCCTCGTGTCGGTAGATGTACTAGCATGTTAAAGAACTCCTCCGGAGAAAAATTCCGGTACCTGTGCGTCTGCGAAAACCGTAGAAGTAGTAGACATAAATTCAATAACATATTTGTTAGGCCTATATTTAATTCAAACTAAAACTTTCTTTTTACAATTTGCTTTACGTCGCACCGACGCAGATAGGTCTTATGGCAACGATGGGATAGGAAAGGTCTAGAAGTGGGGAGAAAGCGGCCGCGGCCTTAACTAACCTACATCCCCAGCATTTGCCTGGTGTGAAAATTGGAAACCACTGAAAACAATATTCAGGGCTACCGACTGTGGGGTTTGAACCCACTATCTCGGATGCAAGCTCACAGCTAAGCGCCTCTAACCGCACGGCCAACTCGCTCGGTGAATTTGTATTATGATTGTGCCTGAACAAATAAAAAATACAGTGAAATTATACAAGATTTGAAATTAAAGCATTATTAACACTATTTTTGTGATACAAGTGTTGAGAAATTGTAGAAATAAAAGTATCGTTTTAAGAAATATCCGGCTTTTTGTATGGGAAACGAAAGTTTGTTTTCTAAGCACTTTTCGTACTCCTCCAAGAAGAAAGATCTTAAGGACTGTTGGGTTTAGTTTGCAGTGCCTATTAAAGATGTATGATGCCGTGTAAATAAATTCATTGTTAAAAATTAGTGGTACTGTGGATGAGAATTTGAATACTAGTCTTTTTAAACCTATTAACTCTGTTAAGAATGGACTCTGTACGTTTAAATCTATACTGTATATAAAATAACATGCCCTGACTGATCCATCACCGCCGAGCCAAAACTACTGGACATTAAGAAGTAAAATTTTGGGGATACATATATATTAGGGTGTAGGTGCTCACTAAGAGAGGATTTCGGGATATTCCGTCGTTAAGGGGGTGCAAAGGGGGGTGAATTTTTAAAATGAGGATATCTATATCTCAGAAAATGAAAAGTTTACAGACGTAAAAATTGGTATTTGGAATCTCCTTTGAAAATAAACACGTATTTTTTTTTGTTTTTGGATAATCCGATGAACACGGAGTGAACAGGAGTGACAAACGGGATGAATTTTTAAAAAGATTATATCTGCAAATTATCTCAGACACGTAACATATTACAGATTTGAAAAATGGTATTTGGAATTTCCTGTAAAAGTAAAGAAATATATTTTTTCGGAAAATCCGCTTAAGGGGAACTAAAAAAGGGAAGATTTTTAAAATTAGCATATCTACAGTATATCTCAAAAACTTAACATGTTGCAGACGTGAAAGTTGATATTTGGAATCTCCTTAAAAAATAATGAAACACGTATTCTTTTGTATTCGGGAAAAACCCTTAACGGGGGAGGGGGTGAACGAATTGAAAAATTGAATTATTTGTATGACAATATATAGTCTATACCAAAAAATCCAAAGATATTAAAAACGTGTAACTGGTATTTGGTATTTCCTTTAAAAATAAACACTCATTTTGGGGAATGGACTTGGTAAGGGAGGGGGGGGGGAATGAAAACGGAGATTAATTCCTTTTACGATAATACACACATCTCATACTGAAGATCTTACAGTCGTAATAATTCGTATTTTGAAGCCCTTTTAATGAAACCGGTACAGTTTGTTTTTGGAAAATTCACTTACGTGGGGGAGTGTGAAAGGAAGTGAAAAAAAAATTGAAATATTTTTCTGGAGAAATTTATATATCTCAAGACAGAAGATTACAGACGTGGAAATTGGTATTTGGAATCTCCTTTAAAAATAAACACGCATTTTTGGGGTGCGACGAAACTAACTTAACGGGTGGGGGTAGACTGAAAAAAGTAGTTCAATTCTTTTCATGAGGATACTTATATCTAAAAAACTGAAGATGTTACAGACGTGAAAATTGGTATTTAAAATCTCCTTCAAAAATAAAGAAACATGTATTTTTGTTTTCGGAAAATATACTTAGATGGGGGTGGGAGTAGGGGATGGACTGATCAAGAAGTTGAATTCTTTTTATGGGGATACTTACGTATATCTCAAACTGAAGATGTTACAGATGTGGGAATAGGTATTTGGAATCTCCTTTAAAAATAAAGAAACGTGCATTTATTTCTATTTTGACTTTTTCTCACATGTACAATTCTGTGTAGCATGGTCGTCTCAGCCCCAAAAGGTAATACCACAAACATTGTTTACAGAGAATTTCTGGGGTAAATGAAACTCTATTTTTGGGTGAGTTTTTATACTTTAGGAATTTTCAGATAATGTCTTAGTACAATGCCGAGGAACGATTACTTTGATCAAATTATGAAATCCACGCGAGCGAAGCCACGGGTAATTGCTAGTACATTATAAAAGTAGATTATAGTCGTCGTTTTAAGAATTTTATTCGTAGTGACAGCTGTTGAGATCTCCTGATGTTCATGAAGTTTCAGGTATTGCAACTTCATGTAGTAAGGGCACCCCTGGAATTTGTAACGTAACAAACGCATGATTTCTACACTTTGTTTAGTGTTCCAAGTTTAATATAAATTCTTACATACAACTGAACCATAGTTAATGATCAGGAATATCAGATTTTGAACAAGTGGTGCATTTAAAACGATGCATGAATTATAGTTGCCAGGCAATTTCTGGGGCTGTGTAAATAGTGGCCATTTTATTCCCACTCCTAGACCTTTCCTGTCCCATCTTTGTCATAAGACCTATCTGTGTCGGAGCGACGTAAAGCAAAGTGAAAATATACCAGTATGCGATTCTGTCGAAAATTAGACCTACATTGTAAACTCTTTCACTGTAAGAGATATGTCTCTAGAATGTTTATGGCTGAGAGGGAGTCGAGGAGTTCGGTGTCAACATTGCATATAAATGAGGTCTTTCCAATATTTCATTGGAAGTTGTGACTTACGCTCCATTCGATCAAATAATGTTATCGTTTTTACGTCTCACTAACTGCATTTTCCGTTTACGGAGACGCCGAGGTGCTGGAATTTAGTCTCGCAGGAGTTTTTACGTACCAGTACATCTATTGACACGAGGCTGACTTATTCCAGCTCCTTCAAATATCACCGGACTGAGTCAGGATCGAACCTGCCAAGTTGGGGTCAGAAGGCAGCGTCCTAAACAGTCTGACCACTCAGCCCGGCTCCATGCGATCAAGCGGGAGATGTCTTGATTAAAGTGCTTTATTCGAAGTAGTGGGACTGAAGAGGAAGAGTGTGTCTGTTAACCTATGTTCATGTGTTGTAGTTTCTGTACTACTCATGTACATATTTGTCCTTTGTATTCTCGGCTGAAGTAAGGGACCCATTAACTTCACTGGACTAAATTCTCGGAGCTGATCGAGAGAGCGTAACATATCTGAAGGGTACATACACGTTCCATTAGACTCAAATAACTTGTTCTTTTCCAAACACATTTTTAAAGGGCATGCTACTTCTGTTTCGTCTTGCGCTGCTTGTGTAACAAGGAGATTACACCGCAGTCTGCTAGCAAATGCTAATTTTACAGTTCGCTTCCGTGGTTAGAATTCTACGATTAGGTTAAATGCGGAAGCATGAGAGACCAACCGTGAACGAATACAGTCACGAATAGTTACACGTCTCGTGCACTAATAACTCTAGAACAGCCTTGCTTCTGAGTTAGGGCGTTACCAAACAATCTTCAACCAATTATTTCCAAGGTAGACTTTATTAAGACAGAGTTCCTAAACTGGTGTTTTCAACAACAACTCTGCGAACATCCGTTGCTCATCCTTAGTGGACGATATTGTTAGTTTCTTTCCAAACGACTCCCGTCCAACAAATTTCTCCTCGCAGACCCGAGGTTTGAACCCCAGATCCGAGCTATCTATCCTGTTGGACAAGATAAGATCTCTTCACCGAGCAGATTGACCGTGCAATTAGAGGCGCACAGATGTGGCCTTTCATTCGGGAGATAGTGGGTTCGAACCCCACTGTTGGCAGCCTTGAAGACTTTCCGTAGTTCCCCATTTTCACACCAGGAAAATACTGGGACTGTATCTTAAATCCACGGCCCCTTCCTTCCCACTCCTAGCCCTTTCCTGTCGCATCTTCGCCACAAGACTTCTCTGTATCGATGTGACGTAAATCAAATTGTAAAGAAGAAAAATCCCTCTTCAGTCGTTAAACATGAAATTACTATACATACAGCAGATTACCCAATTAATATAAGAATCTGATATTTGTGTTATCAGTCCATAGTGATTTCATGCGACTGTGGTTTCACATTTTCACACCAGGCAAATGCTGGGGCTGTTCCTTAAGGCCAGGGCCAGTACCTTCTCAATCCTAGAACTTTCACAACCTTCCGTCGCTAGAAACCGATGTGTCCGTACGATGTTAAACCAGTACCAAAAGAGAAATTTGATACAGCCTTCCATGCCACCCTGTCCTGTTATCCTCTTCAACCCTAGTAACTTCTGCATCTTACATTTACTCTAATCCGTTTTATCATATTCATTCCTTGGTCTCCCCTGTACACTTCTCTAACATCAAAGAAACATGTCACCGAGCTCGATAGCTGTAGTCGCTTAAGTGCGGTCAGTATCCAGTAATCGGGAGATAGTGGGTTCGAGCCCCACTGTCGGCAGCCCTGAAGATGGTTTTCCGTGGTTTACCATTTTCACACCAGGCAAATTGCGGGGCTGTACCTTAATTAAGGTCACGGCCACTTCCTTCAAATTCCTAGGCCTTTCCTATCCCATCGTCGCCATAAGACATATCTGTGTGGATGCGTAGCTTGATTCAGTATAGTGTTATTTGCGATCCGATGTACCTGTCTCATCTTAAACATTCTTCTGTAACACCATATTTCAAAGGCTTGTACTCTCTTACTGTCTTTACCGGTTCCCCATACTTCAATTCCATATAATGCTGCATTTCATACAAGTCTTCAGGAACGTTTTTAATGCACATATGACCGAGATGAGGAAATTTAAGAAAGGCCTCCCCTACTTGGGTTGGTCCCGAATTCTTCTGCAGTCGGGCCAGTCGAATTGCAGTGGGGTCTCCTGCCAAAAGTACAGTACCTACTATAAAACATTTGGTACCTCAAAAGTAATCACCTGAACTGTTGAGACATTTATCTCGCTGGGTGATGAAATCCGATGCCCAATTGAAAAAGCTGGCGGACTGTCGACCTGTATCTAGTGACACGTCATTGTGTGATGCAAACAGATGTCCATGAATGCCTTTCAGCTCCACAAAGATGTAAAAATCGAATGGGGAGAGATCAGAGCTGTTGGAAAGTTGTTGAAGAATTTCCCACTCAAATCTCTGGAGTGAATTCCTGTTGGTAATTACGTGGCGGGCGTTATCATGAAGGATAATGCCGCATGCCCGGGCGTTTTGACTTGATAGTGCGCCTCAGTTGTTACTACGCGTCTTCATAGCGCTGTGTGGATTGTGGCTGAAAGAAGACTCGTGGGCATCGGATTGCATCTGATGACGTATGTGAGTAGCTATAGACGTGGTTCCGTCGACAGCCCGCCAGGGGTTTCAAGAATGTGAGCGACCGTTTCATCGCCCAGTGAGAAAAATATCTTACAATTTTGATTACTTTCTAGCAGGTAACCTGTTTTAATTTGACTGTCCCCTTGTGTCATTTTATATGTTGTGCTAGGTCACGTTATTACAGAAATAGTTTGTATCTGTACAAACTTCATAGTTTTCTTCCATCCAAACGCTGAGACAATGCTATAATTTCATCGTATTTGTCTTTAGTCCCTGATAAAATTTATGAATATCAATCCCAGGCCTCGATAACAAAGGTTAAATTCTTACGTGACCCTTTCTTTTGATTCACACGTCTAGGTGTATGCCTTGTTCTTGTTTAAAAGTTTATTTAGTCATGCATTCTACGCCCATGCCTTCTAACCGACCCTCCATAGTCGAACCTGCCCTGACGGACACCTTCCTTCAGTGGACCCCTCCCTATATAGACATTCATCCATGGAACAGATTCTTTTTTTACGTCAGACTCGTGATAGATAAGCCCCGTTTACGCGAAAACTTCAAACCCCGGACAGCGGGCATTGCTATTGTCTCGCCCTCCTGTCTTAAGCGGACACCTTACACGTTCCACGACAATTTCATTCACCGGGCTATTTATACTATTTGGAGTCCAAGGAAGAGGTTAATGTACCAAATAATCTTGTTGGATATATTAAGTTAATCCTTCTGTACAAGTCTCTTTCCAAATCGTTCGTTTTGGTCGTCTTCCAGTTTTAATTAGTGTACATGCCGACAATTAGTTGCCAAGGAATGCCACCAGTGATTGTTTATTCATAACTTACGAATGGATTTTCCAACTCGGCGTGCATCCACGAACCTACTACGCTGGCGTAGCAAGGGAGAGGTGATACTCCCACGTGGCGCGTCCCAGGTGGCGGATAGGGGGGTCCTAACCGGCTTGCGGGCAGACTTGAGGGAAATAAAATACCTCTCGCGGACCAAACACACTACCCCCTGCGGGTGGGGGACGCACATGTAGAATACAGCCGCGGCATCCCCTGTCTGTCGTAAGAGGCGACTAAAAGGGGCGACTAAGGGATGATTGAATTAGAACCATGAAACTACCTTTGATTCGTACCATCATGCGGGGAACACCATGGGTTGCCTGTACTTGCGAGTAGTACCACTACATTAGGTACGAAATAGGTTTGTGATTCGTAGCAGTTAAGAGGCTGGCCTGGTGGTTTCTAGTACCCGTGCGTCGTACCCATGTGAGCAACACTGCGAGTCTGGGCGTAGCCTGTGAGTTGTACCGCTATATGAGCGACACCGTCGGTCTGCGTTGCCTGTGATTGGTGCCCACCATGTGAGGAACACCACGGGAATATCGGCGCCCGTGATTAGTACACCTAGGTGAGCAGCCTCTTCGGTTTGCGTTGGCTGTGAGTGGCGCCATTGTGTGAGAAACACCATAGGTCTGCGTTCCCTGTACGAAGTACAATACTTGTGAGTAGTACCATTTTGTGTGGTACACCGTGAGTCTTCGCTATTTTTGATTAGTACCCCAAGATGACAAATACCATGGTTCTACTTTACTCGCGACATGCGCCATTCTGTGGGGCCTTAGACATGGATTTTGCACCCCTTTAGACATCAAGCATCATTGTGCTTTATAAGTGGTTCCTTGGTCAGTAATACTATTATTTACGATCTTTTTCGAGTCTGATCCACTGTTTTGTTTTGTTTGTTTTTTGTTGGATTCATGTCCATCCATTCATTCTTCATGAAATTTTTAATTTTTTTTTTTGGTCAGTGGATGAATTTGTACTTTTTATTTCATTTCGTATCATTAGGTGCCGATGACCTCGATGTTAGGCCCCTTGAAACAAGAAGCATAATGATCATCATCACTATTCATAACCCAGATTGTCGCCAATAAGTTTGAGGTCAGGTAGAGAAAGAAGACTTACGAAGAGACTTGCATGCTCCAACTGTTGAGTCAGCAATAAGTACCATAGCATTTCAAACGCCCAGTAAACAAGAGTAACAAGGGAAGAACATGTTTAGATCTCGACATTTCGTTGGTTCAGAATAATAAAAATAAAGATGTATGCTTATATTTCAGGTACAGTTACCGAAACTCTAGTTGTATACACTTAACATTTCTCGATTTATTGAACTGAATTACATTATGTAAAAGAAAATGCTGAGTTGGTAAACAGATGTGTCAGTATTTCTCTTAATTTGCTGAGTTAATAAAGAAAAAGCACGTCAAAAAGTTACTTTGTTGGGTTAGTGTTAAATGTCGTGGCACTGATCGTTCAGGTTGTATACCTGTAACTTATATCCTTGTACTTTGCTGTTCTCATAAACTCTTATATATTATACTTCCCATTTCTTACTGCCCTGGTCTTACCGAATGAATCCATTCTAACGCGGGCACTTGGCAAGGTTGATACTCAAAGAAATGAAATGCGAGCCTTGCGGAGTCTATCACTAGTCTGTAAGGACTAGCATATTCTGTTCAACAATTGTTAACGCGAGTGTCTTCGAGCTTGACTCCCCTCCCACCCCCCCACCCCACAAAAATGAAATGTAGAGTCGGGAATTAGTTCTTACCTAACCAATTCTACAAAGAAACTAAATACTGTAAATTGATACAACATAAATACAATTAAAATTAAATGCTTCATACTGTACATATGTTACCCAAATACCTGCACCCAACAATCAAGTGAAATAAATTGGTAATAATAATCGTATAAGAGATAGGAGGAAATGTAAACTGTAATAAACATAGAACGATCACAGTTGCGAATAACACGCGAGGTCAGAAAGTGTACAGCACATCATGACTGTAAACAAATATCGCACAGATGGCGAACGTACGACTGTACACCAGGTCTCACCGTAGATAAAAGCACGCACCGCTCTGAGGCTGACTAAAAGTAAGAATAAAAAAAGGTAGATGTTCTTTGCCGTTAAAATATTCGATTAACTTCGACAACCTCGTTCCAGCGAACACCTCCCGTAACGGACATTTCCCATAGAACTGACGGTGTCCGCGGAGGAGAGGTTGGACTGTATAAGTAGAAATTAATTTCGGTGTTTCCGAATACACTTTGCAAATTTGAGTGAAAATAGTTTACTTTTTTAATAGTGGAGGAGGGGATAACGAATAGGATATTACGCTTGCGTCAGGTAATGAGGATAGGACCTACAAGTAGGCTTATCGTTACACTAACTCAAGACAGGTTTTAGTGGGGCGATGGCACTGGTAAGGAAGTGGCCGTGGCTTTAATGTCCCGGGATAAGTGGACCCTCCCAAACACCACATTTCTCGGCAGTGTGAACCTGCGAGATTCGGTGCTGGGTTCTTCCCTGTTCGCTCGCCGCTACTAAGGGAATCCTTGTAGGTTTCTTTTCCTCCGCTTAATAATATGCTTACATTCAGCGGGTAGTCTCGCCTGCTCTGAGGTCGTGTTTGGTTTGTGCGTGTCGCACAAAATGTTCGGTCGCTGCACACACAGCACACTTTTGAGCTTGGTCGCGGGGCAAGGGCGGTGAACCAGCGCCAGCAGACACAAAGACGCTGCGCGGACCAACCCTCCCGTCTCACACACTCTCAGTGGTGGTGTCGACCGGTCCAGCTCCACCGGGGTGAAGCTCTTTTCAGGAGACGCGGTGGCGGGCGTGGCTGCACGAACCGCGACGCTCCCACCCTTCGAACGCAATGTCGCGTTCAGTTTTAGAGCAACCGACCCTCAGCCAGGCGTGGTCCGGGAACGGAATCCATTGACCGCAATGTGCGTTCGAAATGTCGATGTTCATGTATCCTGCAGTTCACATGTCGACGCGCAATTTGCTGCGTTCTTCATCGACCCACGAGCCGAGTGATCCACCGTTCAGGGTTGTTTTTTACATTTTTCGATCGTTCTCTCCACGGTGAGTGGAGGAGAAGCAATCATTTTCATGGGTTTCTCGTCACAGAGCTAAGAAGTGTTTCGAGCATGGGCGTTGCGTTCATTTAAAACCTGCCCGCCGTGCCGAAGCCGCCACGGGTCCCCTCGTGTTTTCCCCGCTCCACTGAGCGAGGGAGGTAGGTACCCAATGCCGAACGTCTGCATCGTAGGAGACGCGGCCACGCGGACCGCGACACTCCCGCTGTCGGCGACGGCCGGGGCCGCCGCTTACACAGTACGAACAGGACTCTCCTGAGCTCGCAACAGCGAGCTCCGCAGGAGTCTCGCTCCTCGAGGGAGCCTCGCCGGAGGAGAGGACCGCGCGGGGCCGTCCGGCTCCTTCTCGAAATGTTTTTTGATAAAACAATTTCGGTAATGATCCTTCCGCAGGTTCACCTACGGAAACCTTGTTACGACTTTTACTTCCTCTAAATCAAGTTTGGTCATCTTTCCAGACACATCGGAAACTGCGCGAAGCAGATCCCGCGCACCGGTCCGAAGACCTCACTAAATCATTCAATCGGTAGTAGCGACGGGCAGTGTGTACAAAGGGCAGGGACGTAATCAACGCGAGCTTATGACTCGCGCTTACTGGGAATTCCTCGTTCATGGGGAACAATTGCAAGCCCCAATCCCTAGCACGGAGGAGGTTCAACGGGTTGCCCGGTCATTTCGGACTAGGACTACGCTGATTCCTTCAGTGTAGCGCGCGTGCGGCCCAGAACATATAAGGGCATCAGACATGTTATTGCTCAATCTCGTGCGGCTAGAAGCCGCCTGTCCCTCTAAGATGTGTTGTCGCCGGTAGCACGAACGGATACCGGATGCGACTATTTAGCAGGCTAGAGTCTCGTTCGTTATCGGAATTAACCAAACAAATCGCTCCACCAACTAAGAACGGCCATGCACCATCACCCACCGAATCAAGAAAGAGCTCTCAATCTGTCAATCCTTCCGGTGTCCGGGCCTGGTGAGGTTTCCCGTGTTGAGTCAAATTAAGCCGAAGACTCCACTCCTGGTGGTGCCCTTCCGTTAAGTTTCGCTTTGCAACCATACTTCCCCCGGAACCCAAAAGCTTTGGTTTCCCGGGAGCTGCCCGCCGAGTCATCGGAGGAACTTCGGCGGATCGCTAGCTGGCATCGTTTATGGTTAGAACTAGGGCGGTATCTGATCGCTTTCGAACCTCTAACTTTCGTTCTTGATTAATAAAAACATACTTCGTAAATGCTTTCGCTTCGGTCCGTCTTGCGACGATCCAAGAATTTCACCTCTAACGTCGCAAATCGAATGCCCCCGCCTGTCCCTATTAATCATTACCTCGGGTTCCGAAAACCAACAAAATAGAACGGAGGTCCTATTCCATTATTCCATGCACACAGTATTCAGGCGCAGCCGGCCTGCTTTAAGCAGTCTAATTTGTTCAAAGTAAACGTGCCGGCCCACCTCGACACTCAATGAAAAGCACCGCGGTAGGATTTCATTGGGGTCCGCCTACGGCGCTCAGGAACCGCACGCGGATAACCACGGCGGCCGCGCGCTTTCGACTCGCCACCACCGGTAGGACGTCCCACGAACCTTGCCAGTTAGACACCGACGAGCGATGAACCGACAGCGTTGGACACAAATCCAACTACGAGCTTTTTAACCCCAGGATTTGCCTGCTATGAAAATGAAATACCATGGAAAACTGTTTCAGGGCTGTCAACAGTGGGGATTCGAGCCTACCATCTCCCGAATGCAAGCTTACAGCGACACTGCACATACCACGCTTCCAACTCTCTGTACGAATAAGCTCTTTCCCATGCAAGTCGATGTTCTGTATGTAGAAGGGGGAAATTATTTGATTACCAACTCATGAACTTCTAGCCTGCGCTACAAAATCACACCCTGGAGTAAGATACTCTCAAGGAGAGGACCAAGTGAAATTATTCACAAATTAAAGTAACGCCGAACTGGCGTTCTACCTCTTCGTTATATACAGTTATGCCATTCTTTGTTCAGTTTGCAAGCTTCTGCGAATAAACTAAGCGCTCCACACCCCTGCTTGCAAGTAACGCTGTAATCTCAACTTGAGCACCTCTCACAGTGAAATACTTAAAAACAAGAGTCTAATAGTCCGCTAGATCTCCCTCTGTTTCTCCTAAATTATTATTATTATTATTATTATTATTATTATTATTATTATTATTATTATTATTATTATTATTATTATTATTATCCTAGGTAACGTACGTTCTTCATCCTCGTCTCATGGGTCTACTATTGAAGCAATTACATATACGAAGGTGGATCAAATATAAACTGTATTTTTGTTCCTGAACATCAACAGTTGATAGGACTGGCTCCGCGCTTCTGCTATGCGTAGGCGGGACCGTTAGGAGTGGGGAGAGCGTGCTGTTAGATATTTCCCGCCTTTTTGTCAGTACGCTAACGATGTCGGAGCAACAAGTGCACCCCTCCAATGTGCAACGCATAATTATAAAATTTCTTGCTCGTGAAGGAGTTACAGCGGCGGAAATTTGCCAGAGATTCACTGCACAGTTCGGTGATCACATTGTCAAGGACGAGAGCGTGTACAGCATTGCAGACTAAAACATTCTTGCCGTTGGACAATGGCGACGATCGACGGGCGACAGGATCAGAAGTTTCAGAACAAGTCGGATTCAGTTATGAATGCTGGCAAGCAATCATCACAAACGGCCTACAGTTTCGTAAAGTGTGTTCCAGATGGGTTCCTCGCCTTTTGACCGAAAATCTGAAGTTGAGACGTTTCGAGGTCTATCAGAGGCTTACAGCAAAGTTTGTGGAAGAAGGTGATGCATTTTTGAGTCGAATTGTCACCTGCGACGAAACATGAGCCCACCACTACACTCCCGAATCCAAACAAGCTAGTAAGGAGTGGCGGAGAAAAGGGGAGGCACCACCAGTGAACGCCAAGACTCGACTGTCAGCTGGCAAGGTTCTTGCAACAGTTTCTTCGATCAGCGAGGCGTTTTGCTGATAGATTTTTTTGCATGAGCGACGCACAACCAATTCTTACTACATCGAGCAAGGCAAGGGTTGCATATCGCCGTAAAAGACGAGACGAACCGATTCGACAGGTCATTCTCCTCCACGACAAAGCTGCAGTATGGGGCCGCACAGTCTTCGCGCTACAGGAACTGCACTGGACTACACTTGATCATCCTCCTTACAGCCCGGACTTATTTCCCTGCGATTTCAGTTTGTTCGGACTGCTTAAAGAAGCTCTAGGAGGGCAACGATTTGAACACGACGAGTGTGGATGACTTAGTGCGCAACAGGCTGGTGACAAGATCCTTTTTTTTAATATACGATGCGGGCATCAAAAAGCTAGGACAAATGCATTTCCGAAGCATGGAATAATAAATAGTAATTGTCTTGTGTTTTCAAGAAATTTAAATAAATATAATCCCATTTATATTAGATCCCCCCTCGGCATAGCCTAAGTCATGAAGTTCAATTCTACCTTTCCCTTATCTTCAAAGTGCGTTCATTCCTACCATAGTTCCCACTCGTTTTTTCCGTACAAGCTAAGTGGCTCAGACGGTAGAGCGCTGGCCTCCTGATCCCCACTTGGCAGGTTCGAACTTGGCTCAATCCGGTGGTTTTTGAAGTTGCTCAAATGAATGTCTCGTGACAGTAGATTTATTGGCATGTAAAAACGCTTGCGTGACAAAATTCCGGCCCCGCTGAGTCTCCGAAAACTGTCAAAACAATAACATTATTATCGTTACCTTAATGTCCATTACATTCATGTCATAAATGAGGTCTTGAGTTTGGCTAGTGTTCACCACTGTACAGTAAAATCAGACTGAAAATAGGCTATAATTTAAGGATAGCGGTGTCTGCGAACACTCTTCCTTCTTACGGACATACAGTTGATCTCAGCTGTGAACTCTCATTCTTACAAAAAAAAAAAAAAAAAACTATCTCATCAAATGTATCTGGACACCCCTATGTAATGCGGAAATGAACCCTAGACGTCACGAGAGGCGGACCCGCCAGTATAAAAGGAGGCAGGGAGTATTTTGTTGTCAGCAGAGAAGCAGTAACTACAGACTGGGTCGGTCAGGAGAACTCAGCGACTTCGAACGTGAAATTGTCGTTTGATGCCATCTGACATTGAGAAACAAATCCATCAGGCACATTTTTTTTGCTAGTTGTAATTACGTCGCACCGACACAGATAGGTCTTACGGCGACGATGGGACAGGAAAGGGCTAGGAGTGGGAAGGAAGTGGCCGTGGCCTTAATTAAGGTACAGCCCCAGCATTTGCCTGGTGTGAAAATGGGAAACCACGGAAAACCATTTTCAGGGCTGCCGACAGTGGCAGGCACATTTCAACCACCCTCTGTGGGTAGGGGACGCAGATGATCTCACCACGGGATCCCCTGGCTATCATAAGAGGCGACTAAAAGGGGCCCCAGGGGCTTTCAACTTGGGAGCGTGGGTTGGCGATAACGGGGCCCTTAGCGGAGTTCTGGCATTGCTTCAAATTGTGCAAAGCTCACTTTCATCTATCCTGTCCGACCTCCCTTGGTCAACTCTTGTTCTTTTCCGACCCCGACGGTATTAGAGCATTCGAGGCCTAGGGAGTCTTTTATTTCCACCCCCTTCGTGGCCCTTGTATTTCTTTGCCTGGTACTTCATTTTTCGAAGTGTCGGATCCCTTCGTTCTCCTTTCCCCCCTCTCTACCCTCTGTGTGTGTGGGGGGGGGGGGTGCAGGCGTAGTCTACACCCACGGTATCCCCAGTCTGACGTAAGAGACGACTAAAAGGGGTGACCAAGGGATGATGACATTAGAACCATGAAATGACTTGTTATTTGTATCATTACGTCCGGAACACCATGGGTCGATGTTACTTGAGACTAGTACCACCTTGCGAGGGTGTAAATTATATAGCAGCAGTACCATTCTGTGTGGATCATTATGGGTCTGAGTTGCCTATAGTGTAGTGCCACTGTATGTACAACACCAAGGGTCTACGTTGCCTGCGGTTAGTACTACTATGTGAGAAACACCACGGGTTTGGCTGGCACCCGTGATTACCACCATTATTTGAGGAAAACTATTGCTCTGCGTTATCCGAGAGTATTATGTGGGGGAACACTATGGGATTGTGTTGCCTGTGGGCGTTACCATAATGTGTGATGCAGAGTGGGTCTGCATTGCCTATGATAAGTACCACTATGTGAACGACCCCAGGAGTATACGTCACTTGTGATTAGTTCCAAGTGAGGCGCCCGTGATTAGTACACCTAGGTGAGGAGCACCATGGGTCTGCGTTGCCTGTGAGTGGTACTCTAATGTGCTACCTGCGAGTGGTGCCATTGTATGTGATATACCATGGGTTTACATTACCTGTGTTTAGTACCACCATGCAAGAAACACCATGAGTCTACGTCACAAGTGATTAGTACCACTGTAGGAGGAACACCATGGCTTTGTTTTACTAGAGATTAGTACCATTGTGAGGGACCGGTGACGTGGATTTTGGAACCTTCTAGATAATAAGAATCATCCCAATAATTGATATTGTGAATTGAATCCACTGATAGTTTTTGTTTCACGATCATTTTCTCACCATCATTAGTTTCAGATTCTAGTCAGTGGATACATTTCGAAGTTTTAATTTTAATTTCGTTACACATCGTACCATTAGGGACCGATGACCTAACTGTTAGGCCCCTTTAAACAACAATCACCACCACCACCACATGTCAACCCTTATATCTGCCCAAGTCGACTGTTGATGTGATTAAGTGGAAACGGGAAGGAACAACCGCAACTAAAGAAACCAAGCTGATCTCGTGTAATGGACAGGGACTGGCGAGCATTGCGGAAGGTGATTGTAAAAAATCACAAATCAGCGGAAGGAATCGCTCGTGAGTTAGTGCTAACAGCAGTCCAGCCAGCACAATGACTGTGCGTGGGGAGTTAAAAAGAATGGGACCGAGCTCGATAGCTGCAGTCGCTTAAGTGCGGCCAGTATCCAGTAATCGGGAGATAGTGTGTTCGAATCCACTGTTGGCAGCCCTGAACGTTTTCCGTGGTTTCCCACTTTCACACCAGGCAAATGCCGGGGCTGTACTTTAATTAAGGCCACGGCCACTTCCTTCCACTTCCTAGGCCTTCCCTCTCCCATCGTCGCCATAAGACCTATCTGTGTCGGTGCGACGTAAAGCTAAATATCAAAAAAAGAATGGGGTACAATGGTCGAGCTGCCGCTCATAAGTCTAATATTTCTGTAGTCAGCGGTAAGAGACGCGTGATGGAGTGTAAAGAGCGACGCCACTGGAGAGTGGATGACTGGAAGCGAGTACACCCTGTGGCAATCCGGTGGAAGGGTTTGACGGTTGCATGTGTAGTACCAACAGTGAAGTACGGAGGAGGTGGTGTTATGGTATGGTGTGGTTTTTCGTGGTTAGGGTGTGGTCCCCTTATTACGCTTATGATAACTCGAAATTCGGAAGTATATGAATATATATAAAATCATTGTGTACTGTGTACAGTAGAGGACTATTTCAGATATGATTATTTTTATCAGCATGGCATAGTACCCTGCCATATATTATCGGCACACTTTATCTTGGTGTATTTACACCCTAGTGCTCCATCGGTCGACCTCGGCAATCTTCGAGATTCGTACGGGCAACCTTTGAAACACAAACTATGAATCGCTTAAGCATCGTTGTGCGACATCTAGCGTGCACTTTACGTACTAATACTGTTGTTGTTTACACAGCAAAGCCAAACTATTGAATTCAGGCTAGGAACAAGATTCGCATCGAGAAATGTTATATAATGTGTATGTGACATAGTTGTTGGCTTAAGATAATAACGGTTTAGAAACTTCATACCGATCGATCATATTCTCGATTCAATTCAGATTTCATTTTCATTCAGTTGGCAGCACTATCGGAACCGGGACAGCTCCCTCCTTACTCCTCACCCCGTACACAAATGCACCAAGATAGTGTGTGCCGATAATAGCTGCATCTCTGAGGCTATGGTTTGTGGCCAATAATATTCCCGAAATGGACTGGCCTGCCCTGTCCAGATTATCGACCTGCACCCAATGAAACACCTTTGAGATGAGTTAGAACGTAGACTTCGCTCCAGAACCCAGCGTACATCACTACCTTCTCTGGTTTCGGCTATTGAGGACACATTGACACCTCATTGAAAGTGCCCCCAGCAGAGTTAGTCGTCGTAAAGACGAAGGGTGGACCCACCCCATATTAATGCCCAATAACAGGGAACATGGCACGGTAAACTAAAGTGTAATTTCAGGTTCGTGTCCGGATGATTTTGATCGGGTAGTGTATACGAGACAAAACAATTCATATATAGCTCTTTGATCAAATGTTTTCTTCTTTTCTTTACAGAGTGAACGTACACCTGCGTAAGGTTGGACTCGCGGTAACAACACATTACGAATTAGGTAAGTGTTCTATAAAAAGAATCTCTTTTGTTGTGAGTTTTATTTCTTAATATTAACCCATTCAGTACTATTGTTCTCAAACGAGAACACTACTTCATTTTATCTGAAATAAAGTTAGCATTTTATCCCTGCATTTTATGTTGTACGGTAGCATTCTTCTCCATTATGAGATGGAACGGATGTGTCCTACATAGAAAAGCTGTAAAGTCTAACAGCGCATTGCCAGTCTATTTTCAGCGCCTGTTTGATGTTCAGTACGTCAGCGATTCCGCTGGTGGGATCCTCAACAGCTCTTCCATCAGCTGTCATAGATGGCCTAGGCATCACTGAAGAGGCGTACTAGGGAAATGAGGAGTGGGGTAGTTTCCCGTTGCTTTCCTCACCGAGCCAGAGTTGCTATTACATATCAGTCTGCCAAGCCCACTGAAATGCATACACCAACCGACCCTATGAGCAACGTGTTCACACCATTCATAGCAGGGACTGGCTGCATAAAGATTGGCATTACTAGCATCGCTCATACCTGTCACTTTCATATTGTCAAAGCCAAGGTTGAGACTGAGACAGGTCAATGAAAGTAACAGTATTGCTCTAGCCTATACCAGAAGTCATAGTGCAGGGCTGGGTGGCTCAGACGGTTAAGGCGCTGGCCTTCTGGCCCCAACTTGGCAGGTTCGATCCTGGCTTAGTCCGGTGGTATTTGAAGGTGCTCAAATAAGTCAGCCTCGTGTCGGTAGATTTACTGGCACGTAAAAGAACTCCTGCGGGACTAAATTCCGGCACCTCGGCGTCTCCGAAAACCTTAAGAGTAGTTAGTGGGACGTAAAACAAATATTATTATTATTATTATTATCATCATTATTATTATTATTATTATTAGTCATAGTGCACTGTAAACACTAGGTCCTGCCAGCAACGGCATTCTTTCCGGAATAAGTTCCCATAATCCACAACAAGGATTTAGGAAACTGTCTTTGATCAAGGAGATTAGGCAACTTAAATTTAGATAACTTATACTTCTATCCTCTGTCCGGCTACTTGGCTCAATGGTCAATGTAGCGACCTTAGGACCCCGGTTTAGATTTTCGACCGGGAATTTTAGCTATATTTAGTCAATTCCTCTAGCTCGGGGTTTGAGTGCATGTGATCATCTTAGTACACCTCTTAATTTACCCAACACATCACGATACCAACTACCATAGAAGCACGCAGTGAAAATCCACAGCCTGTTGCCAGTCATTCGACCGGGTCAGGTATGGAACTAATGGAGCCCCCATCTAGCGGCGTGGATACGAATTGTGTCGGCTGCCGAAGCCGGGGCAATGATTAATGAATGTCAGATGAAATGAAATGAAATATTGAAGAGTTTTGCTGAAATGAAAGATGGCAGTGAAAAGCGGAGTACCCGGAGAAAAACCTGTCCCGCCTCCGCTTTGTCCAGCACAAATCTCACATGGAGTGGCCGGGACTTGAACCACGGAACCCAGCGTTGAGAGGCCGGTGCGCTGCCACCTGAGCCATAGAGGCTCTACAGAAATACGCAGTAATGTTTACGTGAGATGCGGGATCTTGTGTGGCGAATCAAGAGTAGATCACCTCAGAATAACGGACTCGGCCCTGAACGGCAAGAGAAGTAGAGGCAGACCAAAAAGGCGATGCTCAGACTTGGGTTTTAGTGATAA
The DNA here is from genome assembly GCF_040414725.1 of Anabrus simplex. Classification (NCBI taxonomy): domain Eukaryota; kingdom Metazoa; phylum Arthropoda; class Insecta; order Orthoptera; family Tettigoniidae; genus Anabrus; species Anabrus simplex. The sequence goes on from NC_090266.1 coordinate 258,687,589, forward strand.
CAAGGTAAGAGGCGTAGAACTAGACGAGAGCACACTGGTACATGCAGATAGGTGACGTAGAGAAGCTTATTTCTTTCACAAATGCCGACAGAATGAACTTTGACAGGCTTAAGCTGTAATGTATGTTCGGTATTCGGCCCGAAGGCTGGTTTGATCCTCTGCAGCTCCGCCAACAGCTGTCATAAATAGCCTAGGCGTCACTGAAGAGGCATACTAGGGAAATGAGTGGGTTAGTTTCCCGTTGCTTTCCTCACCGAGCCAGCAGTTGCTATTACATATGTCTGCCAAGCCCACTGAAATGCATGCACCAACCGACCCTATGAGCGATAGTTTCACGCCATTCATAACGGACTGGCTGCATAAGCAATCGTATTACTAGCATCATTCATACCTCAGTCACTTTCATATTGTCAAAGCCAAGGTTGAGACTGAGACAGGTCAATGAAAGTAACAAATTTGATATAGCCTATACCAGAAGACATAGTGCACTGTAAACACTACATCTCGCCAGCAAAGGCATATGGAAATGACAATGTGTGATTTATTATTATTATTATTATTATTATTATTATTGGCTGAATGGTCAGCGATGACGGTGACTCCTGTCAACATCATGTTGTACTCCACGACAGTTGACCCTGGCGATAGCGGTCTCCCCCCTCCCCCCTCCCCGAATCTACGAACGCATGGTACAGTATGTACTCTGCACACGGTGGCTCATGGAAGGCCCGTTGCCTGCAGGACTATGGAGAGAAAAAAGACCATGCGTATGATAAAATCTGGCCGCGATCATTCGCAACGAGATCTCTTGTCTTACGCCGTCTGGATTCATCTGTAACTTAACGGCCAGCATGCGACGTCTTAACGACATTGCAGTTGTGTACCACACCGAACTGTCATTCGCCGGGCGACCATAGTATCATATTGCCCAAACGAGAGCTCTTTCTGTAGTTTTCTAAAAGTATAATTCATTTACTTATCAGTGTAGGGTATACTGAATATTAATTGTAATATGCAATCCAATACATTAGTCCTCGGGACGTAGTAGTTGTTTCGTATTATCCTACATATTAAGTTATGCTCTGCTACGGTGCTGTAATTAAACTATATAGCAACGTTTACTGTGGGCAACATTCTGAAGTATTTTTCCAACTTTCATTAGATTTTTTTAATCTGATAACATAGCGATGGGAGAGGTAATTATTGTTTCATCATGCCTTTGCTGGCATGACCTAGTGTTTACAGTGCACTATGTCTTCTGGTATAGGCTAGATCAATTTTGTTACTTTCATTGACCTGTCTCTGTCTTATCCTTGGCTTTGACAATATGAAAGTGACGGAGGTATGAAAGGTGCTAGTAATGCCAATCTTTATGCAACCAGTCCCTGCTTTGAATGGTGTGAAAATGTTGCTCATAGGGTCAGTTGGTGCATGCATTTCAGTGGACTTGGCAGACTGATATGTAATAGCAACTCTAGCTCGGTGAGGAAAGCAACGGGAAACTACCTCACTCCTCATTTCCCTAGTACGCCTCTTCATTGATGCCTAGGCCATCTATGACAGTTCATGGCAGAACTGTTGAGGATCCCACCAGCGGAATCGCTGACGGACTGTACATACATACATGGGCAAAACTTATCAGACACTCTGAAGAAACTCGACATACATGTGGAGGCAGGATTCTTTTATGCTACCTGTTGCACGTCACACCAACACAAAGGTTTTCAGCAATACTAAATACAAAGGGCTAAAAATAACTTAATGTTTTTCTGCTAGTCATGCCGATGGGAATACCTGGATAGAGTTTGTATTTTCTTTCTTTCTTTCTTTCTTTCAGCCCACCCTCTACAGACTGATGACTTCGAACGATGATGTCGCCGATTAGATCTAAAACTAATGAATTCCCATATGCATAAGATTCTTTTTAGGGGCTGCCTGGCCGAGGCGGTAAAGGCGTGCTCGGTTCACCCGGAAGGACGTGGGTTCGAGTCCCCGTCAGGAAGTCGTAAAATTTAAGAAACGAGATTTCCACTTCTGCATGTGCACATGACCCTGAGGTTCACTCAGCCTACACCAAAAATGAGTACCAGATTAATTCCCGGGGGCAAAGGCTGCTGGGCGTAGAGCTAACCACTCTACCCCATCACGTGCCGCGGTTAACAATGGTGGAAGCCTTTACCTTTCACTCCTCCAAGGGCCTTCATGGCCTCTACGGAGGTGACATTGCCTTTTTTATAAGATTCTTTTTAGGACGTGAAACTAGTGCTCAATTAAATATTTTTATTTCTTTCTGTAAGCTCTGGCACTCGGAGAGATAACGCCCCCGTTAAATTCCTCCCGTTTGAAACATCCCAATATGTTCAGACTTCTTGGGTGAGCTCGCTGCGCTACCTGAACCTGCTGTAAAACGTTCAACTGTTTTTCTGTCTGGACATTCTGAATGGAAGTGCTATTGTGCTCGAGCTGATGAAGATTCCTCGACCCGGCTTTCACGTACACAGCCGTTAAAGGGCAATCTCCTTTGCAATTGAAGCAAATTTCTCAACATTCGGAGAATAATTCGCTCAATTAAAAGTTTCGCAACATTTGAACTCGCGACCATTCGCTGTAATACATAGGCCCGGCAAAGAATCTTTCGCACTTGCGCAATGCATGCCTTATACGTCACCATGCAAGCCTGACAGACGAAGCTTCTCTATCAAGTGAAAGGTGGGTAACTTACTGTGACGTCTGCAAAGTATGAACAGGAGTGACATAACACTTCATACCGGTGACTACACAGTTTGTAACTACAAATAATGATTACGTATAGTTTCGTCCGAAAGCGAAATTCGTAGAAAAATACGGGCTCGTCCGCGACGGATTTACGAATCAGCAAACAGTATGAGTTGTTTCTTGAAAGCACGGGGCGACGCAGCGGGACCAGAAGGGATTGAACGCAGGTACCTGATTGAAGCCATTGACCTAGTGACATATTGATGAGTCACACCTTCAACTACTCCAAGTCCGGCTCCATGGCTAAATGGTTAGCGTGCTGGCCTTAGGTCACAGGGGTCCCGGGTTCGATTCCCGGCAAGGTCGGGATTTTTAACCATAATTGGTTAATTTCGCTGGCACGGAGGCCGGGCGTATGTGTTGTCTTCATCATTCATCCTCATCACGACGCGCAGGTCGTCAAATCAAAAGACCTGCACCTGGCGAGCCGAACTTGTCCTCGGACACTCACGGCATTAAAAGCCATACGTCATTTCATTTCAACTACCCCAAGGGTGGAGGACCCATCAGGAGGGCGCAAGACGTTGACCATTATTTGTATCTGTGCTTTCAAGAACTTTCTCGCACTGTAAACCTTCCTTATTTGTGCTAGTCTGCATTGTATGTCCTCCTTACTTCTTCCGTCGTTATTCTATTTCCCCAGAAACAAAATTATTCTACTTGGGCCTAAAGCTGAATTCAACACTATTTGGAAGATGTTGCAGAACGTTGGGCTTAACAAGGATGTCCAAATACAATCAGGAAGTTCGGAACTCCATCAGGATGTATGCTGCCTTAGCGTTCTTAAAACCAACGGAAATGGAAGAATGGATTCGTATCCACAGTGAGGCAGAAGAAAATGAAAAATTGACAATTTTTATATTACATTGTAGACCAGTGGTCTGGAAATCTACAGGTTCCAGTTGACATGTGAAACTGTAAGAGCCGGTGAAACACTGGAGCAGTCAAGAGATATATTTATTTAAAAATGTATTTCTTCATCCAAATGGATTAATGAAGGAAGATGCCTATGAATGTTGCATAAGCGATTTCACAAAGCTCTGATATTAGTTTATTATTAAGATCTTTCCTACATTTATATAATCTGACAAAACGGCAGCTGGTAAAGAAAAATTAGAACTAGGCTTTAAGTTTTAAGTCTCCAAAAACCGTAAAGTAGTTAGCGGACGTAAAGCCAATAACATTATTATTAAATTTTAAGACAGAGTGCGGTTTTTCCTTGGAGCTGTTAAGCATTTTAAACATCCCATAAAAAGTAAACAAAAAATCCATTAATTATTTGAGAATCCATGAACTCCGTGGGTCACTTATGAACCCCTTGTCGTGTTTTCAGAGTGAGGCACTATACGGCAGGCCTTCCTCTTTTCTCAGAGGTGCCGTCATTTTCTCTCGCTAGTGGTTTAATGTAGCACCAACACATCGAAGGTTTTGCGGCAACGCAAGGATGGGAGAGGCCTAGGATTGGGCGAGTAGCGGTCGTGGATTTCCATTAAGGTACACCCCCAGCATTCCCTGGTGTGAAAATTGGAAACCACGGAAAACCATCTTAAGGGCTGTCGACGGTGGGATTCCGAACCCACAATCTCCCGTATGCAAGCTCACAGCTACGCGACCCTGACCGCACGGCCAACTCGCTCGGTCAGGTGCCAACTAGAGGGAGCCACTCATGGCTAGTGCTAGCAATGGACCTTATTGGACCGTGAACCTACGCAATGAACAATAGATTTTAAAGCTTCATTAAACACTGTTTGGATGATAGCCTTCGGACGAAACTCCACTCGATCGGGTGGCAAGCCGAACCCTAAGCTGCTTGATCCTGGAATTCGGACGAAACGCTACGACACCACAAACAATATCCGTAATTTTGCAGTAAATAAACTTTCTGAATGGGAGTATAAATAATCATGATTTATTATGCGAATGTAGTTCATACTCCAAAGTACTAATGGTGTAAATCATGGAATGGCTTGTGATGAGGCTAATGTAAAGATGTGGTAGTTCTCTCCACCACTGTGTTCTTGTAGCTTCAGGTTCTATTTAGTCTCTCCAGAGTGCAAGGTTACACCTTCTCGATGTTTACCACGCTGCCAACTTTCGCGATGGACCGATCCAGTACGCGAAGACTTCAGTCAGTCCCTCATCCCATACTCAGTACTTTTATTCATCCAAACCTATGATCGTTGCTGGTTTGTAACTTCGTGCTAGGGTCTTCAGACACTTTCATCAACAACCTTATGTACTTGATAAATACGAGGTCATTCGGACAAACTGTGTGGCTGTAGTGTCTTTGGTAGTGAAGTCTCCAGAAAGTGAACTGGGAGACCCATTTCTAAGAAGACTAGGAGCGGAATTTTAACCCACTTCTCTTATTTGTTACGTAAACTGTTCGTCCCTCAAACATTCTAAATTCGTGGCACTACTGGCGAATCTATCCCACTCAGACGTCAAGGAAGCACAGTGTTAGTGTACCACTCAATTTCTAGATCACATGTGTATTATTAGCTGCCACAAATAGGAAAACGTCCTGTTTTAATTACTGGGTTGATGGGGTGAAAGTGCCTACTTTACGTTCCCAAGATGTTAATGTCAGGGAAGATTTTCATTGGGATAATCGCATTAACGAGGTGTTAAGTTAGACGGGCGGTAGAACGTTGGCCTTCTGAGCTCGACTTAGCAGGTTCGATCCTGGTCCAGTCCGGTGGTATTTGAAGGTGCTTCGAGAAGAACAGAAGAAATGATTTATTTTATATTGTGGCAAAATAAAATAACTTAAGCACTAACGAAACTGATGAAGAGTAGGACACATTGTTTTTCCTAGAATATGTAGCATTATGTATGTAGGAGAAAGAGCGATGATTTGTAGAATGGATATAACTACCAGGTTTAAGTATAGACTAATATTTAATGGAGTCCTTAGAGAGATAAAAGAACGGAATTTGATAACTGAAATTGAAAAACGGAAAATAACATTTATTGGTCACATTCTACGGCATGAGTTGTTCCTTTGTAACATAATTGAAGAAAGAATTGCTGGAAAAAGAGGAAGAGGACGGCCCAGAGTGTCTTCTTTCAAGAACCTCCTTCTGAGGATGAAGTGCAAGACCTACGCTGTGTTGAAAAGACTGGCTCAAGACACATCTGTGGCTGCAGCGACAAGGCTTAGCCTTTAGATGATGATAATGATATAGAATGGACAAATAGTTATAACAAGGGTGATCTAATGTGTGTAACAAAGAATTGCATTGCAAAAAATGCTCTATCCGCAGTTTCAGGTGATCAGGAACAAGGTAATAGGATTATTCTATTCAATTCAATTTTGAAAGTGCTGAAATAAATCAGTCTGGTGTCTGTAAATTTACTGGTACTTAAAACCTCCCGCGGGACAATGTTCCGCCTCCTCGGCGTCTCCGAAAACCATAAAAATGTAGTTAATGAAACGTAAACTCAACATGACTCCTCCTATTAAATAAAAGTTGCCGATCTCAGGCGCCTTCAAGAACTCCGGAACTCTCTGTCAAGCTTGTGCTAGGCACGTTACATGCACCACCTCCGAGTAAAAACTTGAAGAGAATTAGCAACTTTTACCATATACGGTGCAGCATCGGTCAATAACAAGAGTAAGCTGTCATGTTGAATACCACTGAGGTCTATTAGACCCGAAGACCTGTCAAACAATTTGCTAATTGTTGAAACCTTTACATTTTACAAGTGTTAAAAACTGATTAGGAATTGTTCCCCTGACCCATCATCTTCCGCTGTACTTACATCATTTGCCTCACAACGGCCTAGTGAGTCCGTACCTTCAGCCATACATAACAAACAAAAAATCCGACAATGTTTGCCTAATTTCCTACATTGTTCTTTGGTAGCGTCTATTCACGTAATTCTTCCTTAATGTTGTGGAGTCTGATATAGGCTTTCCAGTAAGTTTTCCTAGGAGAGCGCGTAACTTCGGATTATTTAGTTTGTTCAATGTGTGTAGGCCTAGTAACTGCATAAATGAACGCTTTCGAGTCCTTCGAAGAACGGCGAATCTGAAGAAGGGAAATCTTCTAAGTAACATTTCATGCGCTGTCCTTTTATCTTCAAGCAGCTGTAGACTTCGAATGGTTTTGTTTGTTTGTTCACGTGTTGGTCTGTAGTAAACTTCTTTTCGGCTATCGATCTTACTTCGCGCAACTTGCAGAAAAATACACTGGCAAATAAGTTTAAATCACAATACCTAGAAGACATTAGTTTAGAGGAATACAATTTAGGCTAAGCAATTGTCTCGATAACATATTTATTTGATTATGGTTTCCAGATCACAGCTTAAGTGTGCGCGAGAAGAAATGTCATGGTGGTGCACTAATAACCACTGTAGTCGCCACAATTTTGAATGAAAGCATCTGCCACAGCCTGTATATAATCATACAAGAAAAGTATATACGCAGAAAGTAAAGGAAATCAATGCACAGATGCATAGAAATCGGGGCGAGAATGACCGCTGGGGTAATCACAAGACGCTAATGTAGAGAATACTGACCTTCAATCGGAATCAAAACACAACACATACGAAACTGTCGCTTGCTCACTAATGCGAGACTTGTGGCCCCATCCGATGCACGCTATCACGTTTTAAGTACACTTCGGCCACGAAGAACACGAACGTGGTGAAGGCCAGGAGAAAGAGTAATGATGGCTGTATACAAAGACACGTGGCGAAGCACTAGGAGTGTCCTTGATGGAGAGATTTAGTGGGGGCCCGCGGTGCCATCCGGGTAGAGTCAGACCCGGCTCGAATTCGGTTGCTGTCGTAGATGTCGAAGCCAGGGCTCCGCGACCGCTTCTGTTTCCACTACGGCTCTTGCCGCCACGACTGAACCGTGCCGCTCTGGTGGGCTGAGTAAACTGGAATCCGGAATCTTCCCCCATCGCGGAATAAAATTTCATAACATACGTCCTGTACAGTTATGTACAGTAGCCTCATCAGAGTATAGGCATATGATCTCTTACCATTGTCCAAGAATTCCCAGTTGGAGAGGAACCATCAAATAGTTTGCACGTCGTAATGCTCTCGTCCTGATGGAATCTGCACAAGGAGAGCTTTCAGAGTTTCAGCCAATCGGAATACGCGGTCTTCTTCAGAAAGTTCCAAAGCCTTCGTGTAAGTTGCTGGGACTAGTTGCCGCCACCGATCAGGGCGTTCCGGTGCCTGGTCCAGAGTTTACCAGGTCTCATCTTGGGATGTCGCGTCCAGTGCTGGTGGGAAATCTCCAAGCCGGGATTGGATTTGTGCTAACTGATCTCGAACTTGGCGTGACTCCTCCTGGAGAGCGAGGAGAAGCGCAGTGGTGTCCAGGGGTTGCCCTGAAGTAGCCGTAGCCGCATCGGGTTGTCTGATACGTGTGGGACAGGAGCTGGTAGGTATACGTGTAGACTCTTCCTTGGCCTACCACTGCATTCCACTCTCCCATCACAATTAGATTCTCGTCTCATTTTACACATTGTATTAAATAATTTCTCTCCACATATTCTTCAGATTTCTTATTTTTCAGTCTGCAGAATATCTGGAGAAATTGTAATGGGGGACGGAGATGTGCTGTTCTCCCCATCATACGTGCTCAGTCTTCTGTGTATGAGAGGGGACAACAGGATGCGCAAGAACAGTCAACGCAAACGAGAATCATGTAAGACTCCAACAGGTCTTACGCAACCGATCATGTAATATTGGGCCCTTATATCGCAGAGGATGCTGCACAGAATACAAAAAGCGGTGAACAGAAACGTCGTCCGTTCGTACGGAATTTGCGGAGTTTTTGTCGCGCCAGCAACTTACCTTCTCCAAAGACAATGGATGTAGAAAGATGGAGCTACAGCCCACAACGCGGGAGTCTCTTACCTTTCTGCAAAGACATTTCGGAGATCGTATAATTTCTCATGGAACTCTATTCGCGTACCCTTCCTGCGATCAGAATCTCACAGCCCCAGATGCGTACATATGGGGCATGTTTAAAAACCAGTTTTCAAGACAGATGGCCTATCTACAAATATTTCCGAATTAATTATATTTTTGTAACAGCAAACTTTGATCATCAACGTGTTGAATAAGCTTTAGAAACGTTACGAACAATGTGTGGCATGTGATGGAACATATTTTGAACACATACTTCACCAACACAATTAAATAACATTTGTGTCATTCATTTTGCTGCATAAGGTAGTAAAGGAAGGTATCTTCTGTCTCTATTCTTCATCGTTATTTAAGGAGAAATCATTTACGAACCGCAATTTTCCTTGGTCTTTCCCACATCACCGGATGATGTAGCCTACTTCTCGCTCTACACAGCAGTTAGCTGATTTGAAATACAGCCTGTCAGGATGAGTGGCTCAGACGATTAATGGGGTGGCTTTTTAAGCCCAAGCTGGCAGGTCCGGTGTTATTTGAAGGTGCTCTTACGCCAGCCCCATGTTGGTAGATTTACCGGCACTTAAAAGAAATTCCGCGAGACAAAAATTCTAGCACCGCGGATTCTCCGAAAACCGTAAAAGTAGTTAGCGGGACGTAATAAAAGTTTTTATGAAATATCGTTCACTCTGGAGCATGGATGAATTGAAATGGCGTATGGCTTTTAGTGCCGGGAATGCCCGAGCACATGTTCGGCTCGCCAGGTGCAGGTCTTCTGATGACACCTATAGGCGACCTGCAGTTCGTGATGAGGATAAAATGAGGATGAAGACGACACACACACCCAGCCCCCGTGCCAGCGAAATTAACCAGCGATGGTGAAAATTCCCGACCCTGCCGGGAATCAAACCCGGGACCCCTGTAACCAAAGGCCAGCACGCTAACCATCTAGCCATGGAGCCGGACTGGAGCATGGATGAAGTGGCACTAACAAGGGAACTCTCCAAAGTGTTACCTCCCGATTCTGTTACAATTTTATATGCCAGTAGTTGAACTAGTGCACATTCCAAAAGTGGAAACAATGTGTGCCCAGATTCTTCTTCTTTTGTACCGGCTTGTCCCACATCTGTGGGGTCGCGGGTGTGAACTGTGCCACACATTTGGATTTGGCTCTGTTTTACGGCTGGATGCCCTTCCTGACACCAACCCTATATGGAGCGATGTAATCACAATTGCAAGTTTGTGATAGTTGGTAGTGTAGTGTGTTGTCTGAATAAGAGGGTGGTGTTCGTACACACACACCCAGTCCCTGAGCCAGAACCAGACTCGATTATAATCCCCGATCCGGCCAAGAATCAAAAGCCAGGACCCTCTGAACCGAAGGCCTCAACGCTGACCATTCAGCCAATGAGTCTGTGCCCAGATTAATATTTCATTCTGTTTATTTAACGTTGTAAGTTCGTAATCACAAGACCTATCTGTGTCGGTGTGACGTAAAACAAATTGTAAAAAAAAAAAAAACGTTGAACGTGGTGTAAATACGAGCAGTGTCGCGCCGTGTAATAGCGAACATAGGAATGAGTCAGAGGAGTGTCGGCCGACCTCGACGCCGACGGGGCTGAGAATACAAGAGTAGCTTGTGAAACACGAGTAGAAAGAATAGAATAGTAGTCTGCTGGTACGGTAGGATTTGACTCCAAGATATCGAGAAGCGAGTACCGAGCAAGTGGCTGTGCGGTTTGGGTAACGTAGCTGTCAGGTTCCATTCGGGAGATTGTGTGTTCGAACTCCACTGTCGACAGCCCTGAAGATGGTTTTCCGTGGTTTCCCCATTTTGACTGTACCTTAAGGCTACTGTAACCTTTTGCTATCCCATCCTCGTCATAAGACCTACCTATGTCGGTGCGATGTAAGGCAGATTGTAAAAAGGAAGGTACCGAACGTTACTTTTTCGCTCGGATGTGTACCATGCGGACAGTAACCTTGTAGTTTTACACGTCTGTTGATATCATGATCATAGCCACAGGACCTCAGGTTTGACATGGAATCCAAATCAGAAGGGCGTGAAGTTTCATATTAAAATCCCACATGCATTGGACAGGATTCGAAATGTGGGCCGCCTTCGTGAGAAGCCAGTAGCGATGCCACTCGGCTGTAGCCTGTAATGATTTTACTAATAGTAATCTTTTTTTAATAAATTATCATCGCCACATCTGGAATGGAGCTTCCATAGGCCCTAATCGCAGAAATAAGAATTCACAACGAACATGTGGTTGAACCCAGTCACCACTCAAATTTGACTCATCTGTCCCAACCTTGCCATGGCCGCTCGCTACTGGACGGTGCATCTCCTCATGTATTTTCACAACTTTCAACGTTGAGTAACATTATTAATGTGGGCACGTACATGTTTCATTTTTCAAGTGTGCAGAATGACTCAAAGGTCCGTGAACACTTGACGAGGCAATACTTCACGGAATATGGGAGGTAGAGAGGTAATAACTGGCACATGATTGGTATGACGTGGAGTTTATCGACACCAAAATAAAGTACACAAAATGGCCAACAGATGTCGCTTCATACGATACACATGCAATAATTAGCATAACAATCGAGGTTTAGCATAGACTACGTTCTTTATAACACGTGCTCAACATGTCAGGGGCAATGTTGTGAACAGTACTGTACAGCATATCGGGCCGATGACCTTCGATGTTAGACCCCTTTAAACAAGCACTGTACATCATATCCATAGGTATGGTATGGTGAGAAATTGCCGTCGGATGTTGTCTTTTAGCATCCCTAATGAAGTCGAACGATCGCGTTAGACTTGCGACTTCAGGTAACCCCACAACCATTAATCACACGGATTGAGATCGGGGGACCGGAGAGGCCAAGCATGACATGACGCGATTGTAGGCGCATCTGACGCTCTCTACTACTACTACTACTACTACTACTACTACTACTGCTACAATGTGGGGAGAGGTGGGCCTCGTAGACGGTGGCGCCGTCTCTCAGGCCGGGAGATTTGTTACGGTGAAGGAGATGTGCGGAGACGGTGAGGGCGGCCGTGGCCTATACTAGGAACTGTCCCGGCATTCGCCTTAGTGCAGGAGAATGGAAAACCACTCTCAGGACATCCGACTGTTGGGGCCAGCCATGAGGTCCAACCCTGTCCCGTCTCCCGTGGAGCCATGGTAGAGCCGTGGCCACCCGTCCTTTGCTCGGTTGGCCGGTCGGAGTGCAGAGTGCAGATCAGCCGTTGCCACTTTAAGGGCCGAGACCCACTCTGCATCTACTGATGACGCCCTCTCTCACGGCAGCTCCGTTTATACCATGTACTGGTCTCATGCAGCATCAATGACTTGTTGCTGTCCAGTGCCATCTGTTGACCATTTTGTGTACTTCATTTTGGTGTCAATAAAACCCCACGTCATGTCAATCGTGTGCCAGTTATTACCTCTCTACCTCTAATATTCCGTGAATATTGCCTCGTCATATGTTAACGGACTTTTCGATCATCCTGTACATTGGCTCAGCTACCTACACTAGAAGTGTAAATGGAATAGCAGTGTAACACCTCGAATATTTCCCTTGTATGCCGCTCGAATTTAGTGGCACAGTACGTCCATGTCTCTTCATTAGATAGTGGCTTCGATCCCGGCTGAGTTTTGTAGCATTCGAAGGTGGTTTAGCCCTTAACTGCTTAAGTGGAATTTCTGTTTCGTTCATACCGACGTGTGGTCACAAGGACCTCCTTCAAGTGGCTGTTAGTGAAACAAGGGCAAATGTTGGATTTTATTCCCCATACCTTGAGCGAACCAGAAATGAACAATTAAGATATGTTTGGCAGCAAAATGTAATGGATACTGATAGAGCTACAAAACTTCTTCATGAAAATAAATGAATTTGTTTTATGGTATAACTTTAAGCAATAGTAGCCCGCGCCTGTTTTCGCGTGAGAAGTACAGTGCATCAGCGCTACATGCGAACAGTATACGAAACTCGTCAGTATGAGCGTAGCCACACGCATGCCAGTCCCTCGAACAGACTCAAAGAAAGTCTAAGTCCAAATTTTCCGGTAGCAGAGTCCTTTCCTCGAAGTTTGACTTCGTCCCCGTGCGAGTAGGAGGGGTGATTTTTCCGTCTTGTCTCTCCTCCTTGCCCGCACTCAAGCGACCTGAATCTGCCAAAGAACAAGCGCGTGTGGTCCCACAATCGCTTCCTAAAACAGTACTAACGATCGAAAAAACATTGTAGCATATATTGCTGAACTTTATTAAATTCTATTTATTATTATGATTAATAATAATAATAATAATAATAATAATAATAATAATAATATAATGGAACTTACAAGCATAATGTGCAAAAATATACAATGAACATACAAGTTAAAATAGAGAAATAATGAAACTTGGATGTCCACTGCACTTGGTGTCAATTCATGCAGAGCCCGTAAACCGTCCTTACATGCTGACAGTGGACAGCTCTCAACAACATGAAGCAATGTCTGCTTCTCAGCACCACACTCACACGCAGCATTTTCACAATATCCACACTTTTCATCATGTATTGGCACCTGCCGGGGCCTGCTTTGAAACGGTAGAGTTTTGACCACTCATTTCGAAGATCGAAACCTGGCACTTTCTTCGTTGGGTCTTTAATAAGGAAGGCGTTGGTGGGTGGACATTGTTCCCATCGCTGTCTACATTCTGCTGTTACACTGAATTTTTCATGGGAGTTTAGATCAGTACAGAGTGGACTCCGGGATTTTAACTTCATCACAGGTGGAACTCGTAAGGCATTGACAAGAGTGAGTTCCTGTGTGCTAAGGTCTTCTTGAGCAACTGTACTTTCACTGCTTTTCTCCTCGGACCTGAAGGAGCAAGGTTTCCTAAAACAGGCAGCCACTGAGTAGGAGTGGACCTCACTGTACCAATAACAACTCTCATGGTTTCATTGAGCTGTACGTCAATTCCACCCCCTGTGGGTGGGGGACGCAGATGAAGAATACACTCACGGTATCCCCTGCCTGCCGTAAGAGGCGACTAAACTTCGGAGTGTGGGCTGGCGACCACGGGGCCCTTATCTGAGTCGTGGCATTGCTTCTACTTGTGCCAGGCTCCTCACTTTCGTCTATCCTGTCCGATCTCCCTTGGTCAATTCTTGTTCTTTTCCGACCCCGACGGTATTAGAGCATTCGAGGCCTGGGGAGTTTATGTTCACGCCCTTCGTGGCCCTTGCCTTTCTTCGTCCGTTACTTCATTTTTCGAAGTGACGGATCCCTTCTTTTTAGATCTACCCTCTGTGGGTGGGGGACGCAGACGAAGAATACACCCACGGTATCCCCTACCTGTCGGAAGAGGAGACTAAAAGGGGCGACTAAGGGGTGATCGCATCAGAACCATGAAACTACTTGCGATTAGTACAATCTCGCGGGGAACATTAAGTATCGCCTTTACTTGCGAGTAGTACCACTATATTAGGTACACCAGAGGTTTGTGATTAGTAGCAGCAGAGAGTGGTTCACTGTGGGTTTCCAGTACCTGTGGTTAGTATCATTTGAGAAACACCGTGGGTCTACGTTGCCTGTGATTAGTACCACTATATGAGCGACACCGTGGGTCTACGTTGCCTGTGATTAGTAACCACTATATGAGGAACACCACGGGAATACCGGCGTCCGTGATTAGAACACGTAGGTGAGGAACACCGTCGGTTTGCGTTGCCTGTGAATGGCGCCATTATGTGAGAAACACCATAGGTCTGCGTTACCTGTGCGACGTACAATACTTGTGAGTTGTACCATCATGTGTGGAATACCATGAGTCTACGCTACTTTTGATTAGTACCCCAACATGACGAATACCATGGTTCTACTTTACTAGCGATAAGTGCCATTATGAGGGCCCGTTGACCCGGATTTTGGACTCCTTTGGACAACAAGCATCCTTGATTCAGGATTGTGCTTTAGAAGTGGTCCCTTGGTCAGTAATACTATTTTTACGATAGTTTTGGGTCGGTTCCATTGATTGTTTTAAATTCACATCCATCCATTCATTCTTCATGCCATTTTTTTTATTTTGGTCAGTGGATGATTTTGAACTTTCATTTTGTCATTACATTTCGTACCAGTAGGGGCCGATGACCTAGATGTTAGGCCCCTTTAAACAACAAGCAAAAAAAGTACTTCATTCTTGCTCGAATGCACGCGGTTTTCACAAGAGCGCAGTACTCGTCAGCGGAGTATTCTAGAGAAAGTGAAGCAGTGCCAAGTGTATTTGCATCTGCACCCCCAGTTGCTGCCCAATAGTTTATTTAACAGATTTACTCCTGTACTCGGCTTCTTTGACAGATTCATGCAATGCTGTTTGAACGACAAAGATCGATCCAGTGTGACAACCAGATATCTTGGGAAGAAGTTGTGGGAGGCTCCTGTTCCTTTAAAAACCACGTGTAGCTTCCGATTAGCTTCCATGTTATGCAAGTGGAATGCTGTTACCTCCATTTTACTAAAATTTGGCTGGAGTCTCCATTTGTGTAGTCACACATGGTAGCTAGGTCCTCTATAAGTACATCCTCACAGTGTGCCAAATCCGTACTCTTGAGTAATTAAAGCTAGATCGTCTGCAAACTGTATCTTCTTTGAAGTTGTTCTTGGCAGGTCATGGATGTAAAGATTGAACAATATGAAGATAATACTGACCGTTGAGGTAAACCATTAAGAGATCTCCACCTGCTTCTCTCACCGTTCAAAAATACAGCAAGCCGGCGGTTGGATAACATTTTGTTTAATAAGCATGCTAGCTTCTGACAGGGGATGACTTCAAGAAACTTGAGCAACAGTCCCTCTCTACAGACCGTGTCATAGGCTGATGTAAGGACGACAAAAGCTGCAGCAGTCCTCATTTTTTCTGCAATCCTGGTTCAATCTCTGTTGTCAGTGTTAACACCTGATCACAACAACTGCGATTCTTTCTGAAACCTCCTTGTTCAACTAGTATGACTCTTCCTATTGCTTCCTGGATACGGTTACGTATCATTCTTTCGAACATTTTGTAGATTACGCTAAGGAGTGAAATTGGTCGATAATGTGAAGCATCAATTCTTTCTTTTCCTGGTTTCAAGACTGAAATTACTTTGGCTTGTTTTAACAGCTTGGGTAATTTACCAGTTCGTAGAATTTCATTGAAGTTGACTAACCAATGTTTTGTTCCAGGGCGTTTGGCCTTCAGAAACTCAGGATGGATTTCATCCAGACCAGCAGCTTTATTTATCTTGGTCTTGGATAGAGCCTCGTCCACTTCTTCAGTACTGAAGTCACAGGAATACTCCGGATGCGATTTCAACTGTGATCTTCTCGTTCCTAGTTGCTTCTTAACACTCCTTGCGTGTACCTTATCCATCTTCGCTCTAGAGATTTCTGTCTGGAGGCAATGATGTTTGGGTTCATTGGCAAACTTCTGCGTTTCATGGTAGGGTCACTACCAAGTTTCCTTATGAGGTTCCAGGCTTTAAGACTGGAGTGTGTGAAGTCCATCTCTGCTGTAGTTCAGTGCCACTTCTCTCTCCTAGATTTATTTAGAGCTCTTAGCAACTCATCAGCTGTTCTGACATACGGTGGTGTAGACCTGATTACATTCTTCTGACCATTCTGGTATATACGTCTTACGATGTCCCGGGGAATGAACTTCCTCGCATTATCTTTTTTGGCCTTTACAAATCTACTGTACTTTTCAGGAACTGGTGGTATCCACTGTATAGTGTTATCAAGCCCTTTGGCAAATTTATCCCACTTTGCTAGTCTAAAATTCCAACGAGGTTGTGGTATTGAAGACGCAAGAGGGATCTCAATGCCATAGTGAATAATCACTGGCCTTTGTTGACTGTGAGGAAAGAAACCGATTACCTTTCCTTGTACCATGTGTTGATTCTCAGGAGTTGGCCGAGACACTTTTGCACAGGTCAGGAGAATAATCCTTTTGCCATCTGCCAGAACGTAATGTGCCAAGATGTTTAGAATTGTGGACGAGTTGTAGAGAGTTTGCTTCAATCCAACTATTTCGCTTGGACCCACTGTCATCTTCGAATTTGTATCCCCATGCTGGGCTGTGACTATTGAAATCGCCGAAGTTCAAAACAGGGTGATCAAACGCTTTTAATGAAGGGATGTGCTGACTTCTGGTGGTTTAGACATTCACAACTGTAATGCCTGAGATTTCCACTACCAGGACAAAGATATCTGTTGATCTGTCTTATTAAACAACGTTAAAATCAGTTAAGTGGGATCTGGTGTGAGATGCGATCTCATAACGTTCATAATTTATTGTCCCAGAAAGATTGTAACCATCTATTTTTCCTCTTCTGAAGAGATCTTCACTGTCACTAGTGTGTTTCCTGTAGTGCTATAAAATCCCCGTTGTTCTCCCAACTTAAGACGAGACAGATACTGACTCTTTGGTGGTGATATTGATTCGATATTTAAGTGACAAATGCGGAGATTGTTACTAAGTCTGATCGACATGTGTTCTAGTTGGTCCTGAAAAGGACTGTTAATGGATATAGTACTTGCTATCATCTGCTTGTACTTGTGGTAACAGCGCCTTCGTGGAAGAATCAGCCGGTGTACCACCGTTGCCCAGGTAATGCCCGAATGCCTTATCTAGCCCTCTTCGGGGAGACTCCTTCCGTGTTCCCCAATTATATTCCTAACTGTGTAGTTCATTTTCAGAAGGTATTAGAGGTTTATACAAATTGTTCCGTGTACTGTATCTTAGCTTCGGTTTTTCAGACCGAGTTGGACTTGTGAGCGCCCTTAGTCTCGTGCCCGAAATACTACATGTTAAAAAGAGCAATTTTGACAAGTCGTTTGTTTCGAAGAAAATTCGTACGAGCATTTGTATTGGAAACTTAATTCTAAATCCTGCATGCACACATCATTTTGTTTTACCAGTTATTTTGGTGTCAGTCTAATAAGGCATGCGCCGAAGCACTGAAAATATTTTTTTTTTCGAAAAACAGAAAAACTAAACTTATTTTTATGAAATTTAATTCTGTGTAGACCTACACTAGATATGACTAACCGCTCAGGCAGCGTATTCTTTTTCGTGTTTCTTGCTTCACGGTCTCTGTTGCTGCGTGACCCCCTTAAGAGACAGCATGGTAGTTAGTAGTCGGTATGCTAACAGAAGGTACCAGCCATAAAGCTGACACATTTGAGCTCGACCGGTAAAGAAGTTTATAGGTGAAAGGAGGGCAGAAAGACAACATGCATTCATAATTCTTCTAAGGATAATAAACCCCATGGCGCAACAGCCCTAAAGGGCCATGGCTTACCAAGCGACCACCACTCAACCCGAAAAAGTAAGGATAATGTAAGCAGAATATTATAAAATAAACTCTGAGAAAATTTGTAATGGATCAATTCTTCCTCTGAAGAAAAGTATTCTTCTTTCTTCCCCTACCGCTTTTCGTATACCTGTGGGGTCGCGGGTGCGAACTGCGGCGCACTTGTGGATTTGACCCTGTTTTACGGCCGGATGCCCTTCCTGACGCCTACCCTACATGGGGGATGTAATCCCTATTGCGTGTTTCTGTGGTGGTTGGTTGTGTGGTATGTTGTTTGAATATGATAAGTGTGTTGGGATGGACACATACACCCAATATACCCAGTCCCCGAGCCAGAAGAATTAATCAGAAGCGATTAAAATTTCCGACCCGGCCTTGAATCGAACGCGGGACCCTCTGAACCGAAGGCCAGTACGCTGACCATTCTACCAACGAGTCGGACCCTCTGAAGACAAGTATTCATTCTCCTCAAAGCACTTTACACTCTTTTTCTGAATACTCCAGATTTAGCCTACAGCTTTCTTACATTCGTAACACAGGCAATTTGTCTTTCTTTCTTTCTTTCTTTCTTTCTTTCTTTCTTTCTTTCATTGGAGGGAAAACATGCCTTTATAACCTATCCTCAGTTGAATCCTTCACAAGCAAATCTGCTGTGATCGTTGCTACAGACTCTTCAGCAGATTCAGCGAGGTCCCGAGGAATACTCAGTGTAGTCTTCGGCTTGCTATGGCATTACCACGGATCAGGCATCCTCGTTCCAGTAAAACATTTAGCAGTTAGAACTCACATTGAACAAATGACAGTATGCCCTTCCACTCCATTCTGACAGTGAACCATTTATCTGGATTACGAAGAGGGAGGGAGGAGAGTCGTAATTACGCCAAACGCGTACCTGCACCATAGCCCCTGTACTAAACAAAAAAAAAAAAACAAAAAAAAAACAAAAAAAAAGTTTTCGTGTATAACTCGGTCACGCCCTCAAAACCTCGGTGAAATGTTAAAGCCCGTCCGATTATCCATGCTAAATACAGTAAATGTTGTTACATAACCCTCAAGGAATTGAGAAAAGCTGCCTTTCTGTATGCTGGACGCGCAGGGAGATGAATATAATTATGCTTTGTGTAATTAGGTGGTAAATACGCCAATCATCTATATTCCCCTTCCTGTAATGCAAGGAAGTTATTACTGGGAATGTCGTAACTCTGGAGAGGTTTACGTTACTAATTTAATACTAGTACTTACACTTGGAAAAGTGGAGTGTGTTAATACCAGTACTTTCGATATAAATATATTTATGGGAGGTACTAGACAAGCCTACTTGCGTCATTAGGGCTTCCCACACACCATGTGCTTGGAGCTTAGTGTTACGCGTACTGGCTTATGGCAGCAGAATAACGACTCTGAAACACTGACCGGTGCGAAGAAAGGATTGGTTGCCAGTCAAATCATTTCATTAAACTAATGAATAGGGCCTGCATTGCAATTGGGAGATATTCCGGCAGCATTGCTTACTTACAGTAGCATAGGAACGAAGTTAGTTTAAATCCTGCACAACAAGAAATACAACAGAATTGCAAGGAAACATTGCTACAAGAAACTGTATCAAAACAAAACTCCACTTGATACGGAAAGAAAAGTATTAGAAACCGTGAAGAAAAAAAGCATTAAAATACATGAAAATTTAAGATTACTGAAGACTAGTGTAAGATAATTACATTCAATTTGTCGGACTCGAAATGTTTATAGCCTATCAGCGCCTGAAGAAGCACATTAGACTTTAACTGAATTTGTAATATTTCAAATATCTGTGGCTTGGTTCTAAAAGGGCCATTGTCAAAAAAGCTGTTTTTGAGCTATGAGCATTTGAAGTTTTGCTTATAGTTTTCCAATTATTTTTTTTCAACAACTAACTTTAAATAACTTTATACCTTCTTTGTGGAAGTCACCTTATTAAACGCTAATTTTTTCTATCGTATTCTTTAAAAATTGCCAGGTCTCTAATCTTTATTGGTAATCTAACATTATTGGCAAAGGCTTATTTAATTAAACGTTAACTGTTCGTTTAGTACTTAACAGAGACATTGGCCCTTTTAACATGTTGCAAGCCAGGATAAAACGCGTTTGTATCAGTTAATATCTCGATTTCGATTTTAAAAAATGACATTGGCCCTTTTAGAACCCAGCCACAGATAAAACTTAACGTAGAATATTATTCGAATACTGATATCAGTGTCCTTATGACAAGCCTTGCTTGCGCGCACAACACACGCACAAACACCTTCATTGTGTCCTGTCATAATTTTGTAACAATACACCCCCCCCCCCCACACACACACACACACACACGACCACTACCATCGGCCGATTCTGGCTACGCTACTGAGTGTGGACTACATTCCTCGTACCATACATGCTCGATTTTACCATCTTCAAATTACAGCTAGAGTATTAACAAAGTTAATCATGGAAATTATACAAATAAGTTTAGGGTACCTCTCTCTTAGACAGAGGGTTTGACAGTGTTAAATCAGAAGAGGTAAGTTTTTATTAGTTCACAAATTTAGAGATCAGTCTATCGAAGCATGAAACACAAAGTGTGATTTACTCAGCATTGAGGGTGAAGTTAACATTTTTGCTTACCCACTTTGCATCAATGGGACAGTAAGGTCATATGTCCTCGCTGAGCTTTCCATATCCAGAACTTGGTAGCGATTAGTGGATGCGAGATGAGAACCCTATAATGTTCAGCTGTGGTTTATGAGAACTTTGAGGTAACTCGTCGCCCCCTTACGGTATCTAGCACGTCTTTGGTTAACTGGAGTGGAAGTTGTTCATAGTAAATAACTGGTTCTACGTCTCACTAAGTTCTTTTACGGTTTTGGAAGACGCAGAGGTGCCCGAATATTTAATTGCCAGTAAATCTTGTTAAGCACATACCACCGCACTGACCCAGGGTCGAACCCGCCGACTTGAGCTCAAAAAGCCAGCGCTCTACCGTCTGAACTACTCAGCCCGGCAATGTTGTTAAATTCTGATTTTAAAAAAATTAATGCGTTACTAAATCCTGGACCTCATAGATTTGGCCAATGCTCCAGTTTAACCAGGGGACCGTGCTGGCCTTACGTCAAAGGGGTCCCGGGTTCGATTCCTGGTTAGTACGCTCGGGGCTTGGGGTGTGTGGCTTCTTCAGTATTAGTTCATCATAGGTAGGGCCCAATTCTCATTGACGCGCAGGTCCCCTATCAGGCTTCAGCTCTAAATACAATGCACCAGGCCCCTCCAAGGTACCCAAGGTAGTTAGAAGTAGGGATCTCGCGCGGGTCTCCCCACTAATGATGGGATATTCATTTTACTGAATCGATCCATTTGATTTCGTCCACGTTACAGAATCGATGCAGAGATCCGATTCACGGCACATTAGAAACACGGTTCCTATTATATATGTGTAGTGCGTACTGATAAGACAGCAACATCATTCAATGCTTGCTGCTGCCATCTGGTCTTCTTTCTATGAACTGGTTTACTATGAGTCATCTACCTTTTAAATTCAGGTTTCTCTTGCAGCTTCCTCTTCACGTCAAGTTTTGATATTACAAAGCATTTCGCCCACATGACAACGCCATTAAATAAGTTTTTCTTTCTGTCTATATAATTTTGTAATGTTACAACAAATAATAAACAGGATTTTTGTGAAACCGCTCCAATCATTTGTGCGCACCCTGTATCCCTGGCCTGGGGACTGATTGTTTTTGTTTGTGTTGTCCTTAACGTTCCTTTCCTCACATTTAAAACTCTACACTTTCTCCATTCCAATTACACGCAGGTTCATATCACATCGTGCAAGTAGAGGCAAAAGATCTCTATAGGTCGACGCCCCGAAAAAATAGCATTTAAAAAAACATGAATTCTTACAAATTTACTGTTGTGCATGCGTGAAAGGGCCCAGATGAACCTTTCCGTGTTGATTTCTGCCGATGGTTTCTCAGTGAAGTGGAGTCGAGACTTTTGGATACTCGGTTGTTAATTTCTTCAGATGAGGACATTTCCAGCATCTTCTTTGATGTTTATCAACAAAGGACAATCCCCCGCCAGCCCTATTTTCAATATTTTCCGGATCAGTTTTATTTTGCCCAGCCGGTATACAACGGGTAAGAT
This sequence comes from Anabrus simplex, assembly GCF_040414725.1. Classification (NCBI taxonomy): domain Eukaryota; kingdom Metazoa; phylum Arthropoda; class Insecta; order Orthoptera; family Tettigoniidae; genus Anabrus; species Anabrus simplex. Next base: position 258,709,760 of record NC_090266.1, read on the forward strand.
ACAAATTTATGAAAACACTAAACTCCCTGATAGAGGAACGTGTGTACTACTGTTCTCGTAAATGTGTATCTTTTGTTCGACAGATTGTTACTTAAGAAGTGAAGGAAGATCTTCGAGAAATGTCGAAATAATAAGCAGCTTTTCTCGTTCCAAAGCAAAGCTGAGCCATCTCCGTATAGGCTATGAAGGCCCGTGAAGGAGTCGGTTCCATAACCTCGGTACTATGAGAGAGTGGTGAGCTATATGTCCGGCCGTCTTTGCTCTCTGGAGTTGTTTGATGTAGGTGAGTGAGCCTAGAGGTCAAGTGCCTCACCAGGAGTGGAAATTTAATTCCTATATTTTCAATTTTGACGGGGAATCGAACACTCCTTTACCACACGGCTAGGAAAGCCCTCGTTTTCTTTCTTATTTTAGATAATACCAGTTTTCCATGATCTCGGAAACCACAGATCCGGGAGAGAGTATTGTGTTTTGCAATCTTTTCTTATATTTAATACATGCAGTACACAAACTATCCTATAGACCCTCTGTGGTTGGGGGACGCAGACGAATACACCCACGGTATCCCCTGCCTGTCGTAAGAGGCTTCTACAAGGGGCGAACAAGGGATGATTAAGAACCATGAGACTACTTTTGATTATTACAATCACGCGGGGAACGCCATGGGTCGCCTTTATTTGCGAGTAGTACCACTATGTTAGGTACAAAATAGGTTTGTTAGTAGTAGCAGCAGCAGAGGGGTTCACCGTGGGTTTGAAGTACCTGTGAATAGTACCGTTATGTGAGAAACATCATGGGTCTGTGTTACTGTGCGACGTACATTACTTGTAAGTAGTACCATAATGTGTGGAACACCGTGAGTCTACGTTTCTTTCGATTAGTGCCCCTACATGTGAAATACCATGGTTCTACTCTACTAGCGATGATAAGAGCCGTTGACCTGGAGTTTGGACCCCTTCAGACAACAAGCATCATCCTTTCAGGATTGTGCTTCGGATGCAGTCCCTTGGTCAGTAATACTATTGTTCTAAGGTAGTTTCTGGCATTGCGGGTTGGATCCACTGATTGTTTCAAGTTCATAATAATTGTTCATCGTCGTCGTCTTTTTGAATTCTAGTCAGTGGATCGACTTTGGAATTATTAACTTTCAGTAATGTGAGTTGGATCCGCTGATTATTTTAAATTCATATTCATCCATTTTGAACTCTGGTCAGTGGATGAATTTCGGCCTTTTAAATTGTCATTACATTTCGCCTCATTTAGTACAATTAGAGGCCAATGACCTGGATGTTAGGCCCCTTTTAAACAAACATAATCATCATATCCTATAGCATAATTATAAAACACGAAGAAAACAAATAAAGAAGGGCCCAGAAAACATAATAAACTATTTTAACACATAAAATTTTAGAACATTGTATGGCATGTTGTGTATTCAGTCCGAAGGCTGGTTTGTTCCTCCTCAGTTCCGCCAACAGCTGCCATATATCTTAGGCATCACTGAAGAGGCATAATAGGGAAATGAGTGAAGCAGTTTCCCGTTGCTTTCCTCACCGAGCCAGAATTTGCTATTACATACTAGCCTGCCCAACCCACTGAAATGCACGCACCAACGGACCTTCGGAGCGATATTTTCACACCATTCATAACAGGGACTGGCTGCATAAGGAATGGTATTACTAGCATCACCCATACCTCGGTCACATTCATATTGTCAAAGCCAAGGATGAGACTGAGATCAATGAAAGGAATAAATTTATTCTAGCCCACACCAGAAGACATAGTGCAATGTAAACACTACATCTCACCAGCAAAGGCTTTTTAGAACTTGATGGTAATCAAAAAAACACTTCTCAGACCTGCTATAGAGGTCAATCGGATACTCCGGAAACGTGACCCCTCAAAGCGAGGGTCACCACAGTAGTCATCCTCAGTCCCTGCATACCACGTCCGACATCTCAAATTACATTAACAGAACATGGAATTTAAATAGAATATTACAATTCATTTTTAATATGCTAAAAGTCTATTATTATTATTATTATTATTATTATTATTATTATTATTATTATTATTATTATTATTATTATATGAACTAGACGTTATTGAGGTCCTGTAGCAACAGCCCGAGGTTTGTAAGAAGTGTATTAGACACCTCTGTCTAGTTATAAATATACAAATCAAATTCCATTACCATTTTTAATGGAGCGACCAAAGCGTGTGGTTGATAGATAATGGGTAACCTGTACTCTCGACAGGAGACTGCCAACGACAGACTGGCATCCTTGTTTCTAGATTCCAGTTTGCTGTTGATTAATAAAGACAAAATGTTTACCTCCAAAGTGTTGACTCGGCAATATCCTGTGGCAGAGCCTCTCAAACGCCCAAAATCTCACGCGTGCAAAAAGAGACGGAGAGGTCCTGTGCACCGTGCAGAGGTCAGACTTGGCTCGGTTCGGGCCAGTGTTTTGTATCGGGGTGACTCGGCTAAGCTCGGCTCAACTCTGCTCGGGTGGTGCAGCGCTACAGAGAGAGTGAGGAAGGGGGAGACAGGCGGAGGGAGCGAGACAGTCGTAGGGAAAGACACAGCACTATTGCTGAAAATCGAGGAGTTGAGGGGGGGGGGGGGTCTGCACTCTGGTCAACCTAACGAAGTCTTCTTTTGCACCGCGCATTGCACCCGTGCATGCTCCCTGAGGGGCCGTGCTGTATTGTGACAATATTCGAGCGAAGGAGTTTGAATCGAATTTTTAAAAAAAGATCGTTATTGATTTTATGTCCTAACTACTATTGCGGTTTTGTTTTTAGACGCAGAGATGCCGGAAGTTTGTCCCGCAGGAGGTTTTACGTGCTAGCAAATCTAAAGACGACAAGAGACTAACATTTGAGCACCTCACGTACCATCGGTCTGAGCCAGGATCGAACCTGCCAAGTTGGGCTCGGAAGGCCAGCGCTCTACCGTCCGCGCTACCCGCCTCGGCGATTGAATATTTTTATGGTAATACAATGAACGGTGAATGTCTTCAGTCTTAAGATACATGATAGAAAATAGTAGTACTTGCCATAAATTTTTGAATTTTTCTCGTAATTTTTTTTTGGTGGATAATAAACAGATCAATTAATCGACGATCTGTAACAAGGCGACACAAGTCGTTTAAGGTATACGTATCGAAATGTGGAACTGTTGTACGAAATTTGGTTCGTATCTTTTCTAGAAATTAGGGGGTTGTTTACGACGTAAAATATGAGACGTTAAAGTAAAATATACAGTACTTGTATGCAACGTGAAGAACTTTTCTTTCCATCTGCTTTACGTCACACCGACACAGATAGGTCTTACGGTACGATGGGAGAGGAAAAGTGCTAGGTATGGAAAGAAAGCTACCGTGACCTTAAGGTATAGCCCCAGCATTTGCCTGGTGTGAAAATGGGAAACCACGGAAAACCATCTACAGGGCTGCAGACAGTGGGGTCCGAACCCACCATCTCCCAAATACTGGACACTGGCCACATTTAAGCGATTGCAGCTATCGAGCGTGGTCTAGATGTTTTAATGTCTGCCCGTAGTGTAGGGATGGCATGCCTGCCTACCTGATTCGACTGGGACGAAGTTCACCTGGCCTCGTGAGACCAGTTAAGAAGCTGTATATGAGAGAGAGAGAGAGAGAGAGAGAGAGAGAGAGAGAGAGAGAGAGAGAGAGAGAGACCTGGTCAATACTGCTGAGAAAAGTCACACTGACCACGTAGCACTGAAATATGTGCAGATTTTCAGAATGGGCAGCATTCACCTCTGCGGATCCTTGTTATTATAGTCCAATATTTAGAGAACTGACATGCAGTTGGTACACTAGTGTTTCCTTTCTTGATTCGTTTGAGGAGCGCGTTTGAACTTAATAGCACTCTCTCTTCATCCTCTCGCTGTGCACCTTTTTACCTTGTTCAGTCCATCCTGTATTTAGTCGGGTAGGCTTCGCAGAAAATTTCTGCTTGTGAATTAAGACTCTAAATTTTATTCTATCTTGAATGGTTTTTTCATTAACGCCAATTTAATTTAGGTCTTCACCGACTTCATTTACCCAATTATTGTGATTCTTCATTGATAAGGCTAAGTTTAAAGTTTTGTTTGTGAGCCTGCTATTATCCATTCTATATGAGGGACCATACAATTGTAATCGTAGTTTCCTGATTGTATCTGTGATTTGTTTTCCGTAACTTGATCGATTTCAAGTGATTTCTTTTCCGTCCTTTGTGATGAGCATTCAAGAAAAATTACTGCAGGTAGTTTGTTGAATACTTAGTTCTCGCTAAAGCAGTTTCCATTATAACTGAATTAGGTTGATTATAGTTTCTCTTCAATAAATTACGTTCCTCATCACGACTGAGCACAAAGAATCATCTCCAGACGTAACATCCAGACTAAAAGCTTTCTCTGGTAATTTAACTCCCACTGAAACTGGCGTAGACTTTCGATCATTCCTCTCTCCTTATATTTCAGTAGCTGTACAAGTGGAACCAGGAGACTTTGAATCTTATCTTTGAAGAAACCTTGAATTGTGCCTTATTGAAAGTAGGTTATTCGCATATTCAAGTACTCTGTGATTGTCTCATATGAAGTATTACAGGTCGTACGCGTTACTATTAAATAGTTCCCAGCGGTAAAATACTTGCTCGAACATTACATAGAAAGTCATATTTATTTTCTTGTACTACACGTGTATAACTACCACGGAGTGTCATTCAAAATTGGGCATGTTAGTCTCCGACGAGGATACTGGAATAATTGTTAGACCATGTTTCGGAGAGAACAGTCCCTCCAGTCGAAACATTTAGCTTATGCTGATTCTCCTAGTGGATGTAATGGATCAGCTGCACTCCTTAGTCGACCAGTTATGTCCGCTCTACGGAAAAACTGGGAAACTAAATCATTCGGAAGGCATTATTCGAATCCTGGCACTAATTACTACCCAGAGTATCCACGTGTTTTTTTACACACATTCCAGGCCCGGATATATCTAAAAGTTCCTATCCGCATCGGTGGTTGAGCGAGTGTCCAACTCTATCCCGGCCGTGGTGGCTAAATTTTGAAGATCAGGTAAAAATGTTGACATTAAATATTAGCACTTTAATAACTCCTAAGTTATCGGAAAAAATAACTCTGCCAGACACACAAAGTAGAAATCAGCTTTCGTTATTAGACTGCAGTGGGGCGTGAAAGAAGAGTACATCTTCGCTGGATTCTCACTAAGGAGGTAATGGTTCAAATCCCTGCATAAGAACGTGGTATTTCTGAAATGATATCACATTTCTATGATCCAGATTTCACGAAACTATGGAGGTCCCGCAGTTATGAACCATATATGTAGTCACGTAAAAATAATAGATTGGTTAGATACAGCTCTCCATGTTATCCTATCCTGTGTTAACATTTTCATTTCTCCGTAGCTACATCCTACATATACTCTAATACGTTTGTCATATTCATGCCCACCGAGCTCTGTAGCTGCAGTGCTTAAGTTCGGCCGGTGTCCAGTATTCGGGAGATAGTGGGTTCGAAGCCCACTGTCGGCAGCCCTGAAGACGGTTTTCGGAAGTTTCCCATTTTCACACAAAGGAAATGCTGGGGCTGTACTGTAATTAAGGCCACGGCCGCTTCCTTCCCACTCCTAGGCCTTTCTGTCCCATCGTCGCCATAAGACCTATCTGTATGGGTGCAACGTAAAGCAAATGGTTAAAAGGTCATGCCTTAGTCTACTCTAAAACGAACTGAAAAAGTCCTGCACATTTTACGATGTGTCCTATCCGTTCTCTCTCTTCTGGTCAAATTTTGGCTAGTTCTCACATCAATTCTATTCAGTTCTCTTCATTCGTGATTCGATCTGCCCATCTCAACTTCAGCATTTCGAAAGCTTCTGTTCTCTTTCTGAGCTAGTTGTCCATGTTTCACTTTCATACAATGCCACTCTCAAGACGAAAGTCTTTGAAGTATCTTTCTAATTTATATGTGAATGTTTGAAGTGAGCAAATTTATTTTCTTGAGAATTTTCTTTCTTGCTTGTGCTAGTCTACATTTTATGTAGACCTACACCTTTTGTCATCGTTATTCTGCTATCCAAGAAACAATATTAAACTACTTCCTTTCAGACTTCATTTCCTAATCTCTCTTTTTTGCATCACCTAACTTCGACTAAACCACTCTACTTTTGTTTTGGATTTATTTTCATATTGTATTTTTTAAAGACTGTGTTCATACCATTCAGCAATTTTCCAGATATTCGGCAGACTTCATAAAATAACTAACATAGGCAAATCTAAAGAGTTTTGAATTCCTCCATGAGGAAGATCCTACCTATCCTACCATAGCCCTCGTTAAAATATGGGCACATCTCTCCCCTTCTAGCTTCAAGACCAAAGACCTCCTCAACCACTAAAATCAAATCCGACAAGATCCAGCTGCCCAGTCCTCTAAGAACAGTCACAACTAAGACGTTAGCTTGAAGCGTGCAGCATCTGTGGTATAAGTGAACGTTCCGCTACCAGTATGAATCAGTCATTAGTGAATCCACGCATCAGCTGAACTTCACCCTCCGGGTTGTGCAGCGGGTATACCAACGTTGCGGGATGGAACCCCGGCACCGCCGGTGTCCTGAATACAATGACGGTATATTTCAATTTAATCGAAAATTCAGGCCTTGGGACATCATCTTAGATCTTGAACAGTAAAATAGACGTTAATAAAAAAACTGACCGGTAAACCATCTGTACGTGTTAGATTGCTCCAGGCAGAATTATGTAATAGCACAGAACATAAAGCCATCGTTGTAAATGAAGACTTCATGTGGCCATTAAATATTTTACTATGTTGTTCACCCACTTAAAAATCGGTCACTTTGCCGTTACCTTTCACATCACATTCTACTTCAGTTGTATATAAAAAACAATATTCATAATAATAAATGTGACATGAAGTGGGGCCCCTCCCTAGAGTTAGGCAACACTTTAAACACCTGAATGACACTGGCTAAGTCCGCTGGACTGAGCTCGATAGCTGCAGTCGCTGAAGTGCGGCCAGTATCCAGTAATCGGGAGATAGTGGGTTCGAGCCCCACTGTCGGCAGCCCTGAAGATGGTTTTCCGTGGTTTCCCATTTTCACACCAGGCAAATGCCGGGGCTGTACCTTAAGGCCACGGCCGCTTCCTTTCAATTCCTAGGCCTATCCGATCCCATCGTCGCCATAAGACCTGTCTGTGTCGGTGCGACGTAAAGCAAATAAAAAGAAAAGTCCGCTGGTATTTGAAGGCGCTCAAATACGTTAGCCTTGTGTCGGTAGATTTACTTGCACGTAAAAGAACTCCTGCGTGACTAAATTCCGGCACATCGGCGTCTCCGAAAACCGTAAGAGTGGTTAGTGGGACGTAAAGCAAATAACATTATTAATATTGTCTAAAATGTCACGATTAACGGGTGGAGATTTAGATAATAGGTTAAATTCCAATAGTTATGAACGATTTTCCGAAACTACCTACCTGTATCACATTTGTGATCGAGCATACATGATTACTAAGGGTAGGGTAAACTTGGCAAATATGGGCACTAAGGTAATATGGGCAGATTTAAGAAATTCTTCATTTTTCACGCAATGGTAGCGAGTAGAAGCATGCGCTCTGCTAGGTTGGTGATCGTGAAGTGTCATGCCTGCTCAGTATGTTAAAGGTTGTCTTCTACTGTGCTAACGGAAGCTGAAAAGAACATGGTTTGAGGTAAGTAGACCAGTCTACTCTTCCAAAATCGAGGCGTTATAATAACTCGGTTAATTTACTTAAGGCACTACACGCAAAATAAGTTTATTTTTCAAGAAATATTACTAGGGGTAGCTTGCAAGGTTAGTGTAGGGTATGTTGTAGCGAGAGGATACGCGCTTGGGAGTTAGTTCTTTCCCATTAATGCCAACTTCTGAAATGTGGCACTAAGGCAAAAATGGGCAGTGACATTGTAGGTAATATGGGCATCATCAAATTACATTGTATTTACGTGACGGGCTCTGAGATAGACTTATTCTTTTTTATTTCTATGGCAATCTGTACGTTTTCATGTTAATCGATTAATATAGCACGTAGCTATTTCGCAAAAAAGAAATATTTTTTCCTTTCTTTCCAGATTATGATGCAAAATGGGAATGAACGAGCGGGTATCCGCCTGAAATGGGATAAAGAGAATATGTCACGTGTTGTAATAACAGTAAGAAATTGCGACTGTAATCAGTTACAAGCATCTAGAACTTATGTGCCTGGACAAACTTAAAATTCTCGAAAAAAAAGATGAAGGATTTGAATCTGCTAAACAAGCCGGCCAGAATATTTAATGCCGACGAGTGAGGACTCCAAATGAACACGAGGGGTGGCCATGTTGTATGTGAAAAAGGAAAAAATTAGTCCAGTCCAAAACTGAAGATGACTAGTAACCGGGGAAGACGTAAGTGTTCTGCAAGAGAACTTGCAAGTGAAGAAAATCTGGCTTCAGCGCAGAAAAGGGGGGCCTATCGCAGGAGTCAGTAGAGGAGGTTTAGCCACAAAGCGTAAAGCCATACGGAGCAACAAAGTTTCCTGTATTTGTCCTGTGTGTAAGGGGAATTATTATGATGAGAATGAAGGGCAGAAGTGGTCTAAGTGTTGTGGTTCATGTGCTAAGTGGTTCCATGAGTAGTGCGTAGAGATGGAAGGCGATTCTTTCTATTGTGATGAGGGCAGTTAAAAAAAACTTTGTCAGTATTTATGACTCAGAGTGCTCTCATGTGACTGTTTCTGTTAGATTAACCCTTTTACTTTTCATATTACACATAGTTTTGACCAGTTTTATCTTACATTTTCTAATTCAATTCAAGTGATTCCGAGTTGATAACTTAATAATGGTATTAGTTCTACTTCCTTGGTAGCATTTGTTCATGATCAGTGTTTAATTATAATATATATTTACCCTTATTTCATTTATGTATGTTCAATACAACCACCTTGTTACAATACAAAATGAATATAACCATATCAGTGGCTCTAATTGTGATTTAATAACTTGTGCCCATATTACCTTAAGAGTTTGGCAAATATGGGCAGTTGCAGGGTTTGCTGCGAAGCTGCACAGTATGTCAACCACTATGGGATAGAGGCTAGTTCAAGCTTTATTCGAATGGAAATAGTTGTAAGTTTTCAAGGATTTTTTACCAGGAAAATGGAAGTTGTTTTAGTGCTCCTTTTCTTCAGATATACCTTATGGTGCCCATATTTGCCAAGTTTACCCTACAGCTCTTTAATGTGGCTGTATTTCATGCACGAGCGTGGATCGTGGTTTCCCTTGTTCATTTTTTTATATTTTGTGACTGTTTTCAAAATGTAATCTTTTGCATTTTCAATCATTAATTTCCCCCCTTTTTAGTCAAAGTAGTCACCGGGCCTTCTACCCCATTAGATTTTGTGATCATAGCATGGGATTGCTTGAGTGGGTTTAGCATGCCCTTCCGTGTCTGGCCTGTTTTCATATTGAATATTTAAATTAATTTTCTCTTTGCCTAGTACTAAGAGCTGTTGCTCTTGTTTTGTTCGGGAGTTCAGAGTTGCTTCCCTGTTGAATAAGAGCGGCGAGCGTTAAGGGTCTTGTTTAGGTAAAGGCTTATAAGCCTTGAGAGTTTCTTTTTCCCCTCTGGGAATAAATTAAGGTGCATTAATTTTGATTTTGGGCTCTTTTAAATCGTGAAGGTTTGAAGTACGTTCTCCCCCTGGAAAAGTAAACGTACAGATAATCGAACGGTATTTTCTTGTAAAGACTCAAAAGGTCTTGGTACAAAGAGGGGTATTCTTGTAAGGGCTCCAGGGTATTGGTGTGATTGGGAGCTGCTTCTCCCCAGCGACTTTGAAGCTTGGTGAGCCGATTGTTTTTCAGATATTTCGCTTTATTTCGTTTTTTCTGATTTAGAGATAAAGAAAACAAAAGAGAGAGAAAAGATAGGAAATACTCAAAGTTTAAATTTAAATCAAAAAGAAGACTGGTAAACCATCTGTACGTATTAGATTGCTCCAGACAGAATTATGTAATATTACAGAACGTAAAGCCATCATTACGTTAATGACGACAGTTTATATCATGCGGCCATTAAATATTTTACTATGTTGTTCACCCACTTAAACATCGGTCACCTTGCCGTTACCTTTCACATCACACTCTAGTTCATTATTTGTCCAGCTCTTCGGCTCTGCCGCTTTTCTCAATCTCTTACCCTTGTGGTAATAATAATAATAATAATAATAATAATAATAATAATAATAATAATAGAACCACAATTTCATCCCCCCAACCCTGAACACAGACAAACGTCTCATAAACTACTGTACGCTACCCAGCCAAGCAGAGACCAAAAAAGGTAAAACTTGCTTCTTAAAGGACAAGACTATTTTACTTCAAAAACATATGGAATGATAAACTCCATGGTGGTAAGAGAATACCTCAAATTTCATTTAAGAGGGACACTGCTGAACTATTGGCCCAGAAATAGCGCGAAACCCGAAAATGGGATTTGTGTGCCTGTGCATACCGTATTGCAAGAATTGGGACACGTGGTGATATCTTCCTTTTTCATGTGCAACCATTTAAAAAATTCCCCTGAAGATGCTTAAATCACGCCTGTTATTTTGAAATCATTCATAATTATAATACAATTAAGCGTTGTAACGCAAATAAATGACTGTCATATTCGCTGGAGAGTGTCTAAGGGCAGAAAAGGCAAAGGAAGTGGAGGTGCCCTTTTAGACAGTGAGAAACGATGAGGTGAGACGAAACGCCTAACCTCACTAATATTACTCCTGAATCAGAAACTGATAATACGTGGCTCTCTCAGTGTAAATTATTCTTAAGTAATTGCTTCTTGAATTCAAACTGCTCCCTGAGTAACAATTCTAATTTGAATTGCCGTCAAATTTGGCACACAGGAGCACTCGTGCATCAATTCTGACGTAATACCATATATTAATGAGAATGTTAAAAACATAAGTAATGCAATGTACTTCTTCTTCTTCTTCTTCACTTCTAACGCATGTAACTGTCAGAATAGTAAACTAAATTGTGCACCTAATAAGTTTTGAAAATAGAAATTTCTTCTTGAAAAATGCCATAATTTCGGAAATATTTGTAAGTGATATGTTACCGCATTCTTAATTGAAGACGTAGTAAACTCCCAACACTTCGTGTAGAGGACTACGACAGAAAATAAGTTTCAGTAGAGTGTTTCCTTAACGTGAGATGTTAAGGAGTTTTCGCAGAGATGATCACTACCAGATTTTTGAATGAAAAAAGTAACTAGTTTCCTAAATATTTTTAGAGTGAGAGAGTGTAAGGGGGGCGCAGACGACCTTATTCTGCTAAATAAATCACTCAACGCTTACACGTTTAAGAAAACAAAACCTGCTCAAGAATCTTTTCAATCTCACGTCACGTTGAGTGTTAATGTGTGGAAGTTTGATTGGTGCACTTTATTTTTAGGTTTCCCCGAAAGTAAAAACCACATGGTGTAAGATCAGAGCTTCGAGGGGGGGGGGGGGGGGGAGACTTCACTATCAGCCTGTTTTGAAACACTTAACTGCAGTTAGACTCAGCTGCTGTATGCCTTGCTGAATCCTGCTGAAACCAAGCATTATATCGCTCCTCGTAAGTTACTCTGCGAAAAAAAAAAACACTAAAATGTGTGTGACGTATCTCTCTGAATCCACGGTGTCTGTCAAAAATATTGGGCCGATAATCTTACCTATGAGGTCCCTGCGGCCGGCAGCATTTTAATGTGAAAGCCCTGTAATTTGCCCTCACGGTATCCCGAGCACCTAAAATTAAGAATCATAGCCCACTTGGAGAGTTCTAGATTGGCGTGAACAACATGTTCATTAAATAAACAGAAGCCTGCCAGCTGCGTAGCTCAGGTGCTTACTACTACTACTACTACTACTACTACTACTACTACTACTACTACTACTACTACTACTATTCAATCGGATTACTACTACAACCACCATTTTCATTACAAAGTTACGCCTTTTGTAAGGCTAATGAGATTTGGAAATTTGAAGGTGATATACGGAGAAGGTGAGAGGGTTCGCGGCCGTGGCCTACACTAGGAACTGTCCCGGCATTCGCCTTAGTGCAGGAGAATGGAAAAGCACGGAAAACCATTCTCAGCACAGCCGACGGAAGGGACCAGCTGGCCGCTGTTAAGCCGAAGCCCACTAGACGTGGTCGCACTTGCTTCCTGTGTTGTTAAAGGCTGCGAGATAGAATTCGGGAACACGCTGTTGATATTGAAGGATGGTTAAGTGAGACAGTGTCTAATGAAATGAAATGTCGTATGGCATTTAGTGCCGGGATATCCCAGGACGGGTTCGGCTCGCCAGGTGCAAGTCTTTCTATTTGACACCCGTAGGCAACATGCGCGTCGTGATGAGGATGAAATGATGAAGAAAACGTATACACCCAGCCCCCGTGCCGCAGGAATTAATCAATTAAGGTTAAAATCCCCGACCCAACCGGAAATCGAAACCGGGACCCTCTGAACTGAAAGCCAGTACGCTGACCGTTCAGCCAACGAGTCGGACAGTGTCTGATATATCCTCGTGAACACATTTCCAAATGCTGCCATTCCGATGTTTGACAGTTTCTGAAAGGACGTTAAAGACAGTATTGTCAGCTAGGCTACTGCGAGCCGTTCTAGAAAGCGCTTCTTTTTCTGATCATTCTGAATCTTTTTTGCTCTGTTTTGTTTTTGCTAGTTGCTTTACGTCGCACCGACACACAGGTCTTATGGCGACGATGAGATAGAGGTCTAGAAGTTGGAAGGAAGCGGCCGTGACCTTAAGGTACAGCCCCAGCATTTGCCTGGTGTGAAAATGGGAAACCACGGAAAACCATCTTCAGGGCTGCAGAGAGTGGGATTCGAACCCACTATCTCCCGGATGCAAGCTCACAGCCGCGTGCCCCTGACCGCACGGCCAACTCGCTCGGTCATTCTAAATCATCTTTGAATTGAAAATGACTTTCTTAAGTAAACTATAAGCTTACGTATAAAATTTGATACATTTGTGCTAATAATATCCAGTACCCCTTGGTTAGAACCAAATGATAGGCCCTACCCTGAAAATTCGAATCATTTGGTAGAATGTTCGGTACGTTCAAGAATGAACTTCTCCAAATGAATCTAGGCATTCTGACCGCAACTTTGCAGATTCGATCCTGGCTCAGTCCGGTTGTGTTTGAAGGTGCTCAAATAAGTCAGCCTCGTGGCTGTAGATTTACTGGCACGTAAAAGAACTCCAACGGACTAAATTCCGGTACCTCAGCGTCTCCGAAAATCGTAAAAGTAGTTAGTGGGACGTAAATTTTTTATTATTATTATTATTATTATTATTATTATTATTATTATTCAATTAATATTTTATCGGGACGCCCAGAAACTATATAAAATGCCAAACAAATTATCGAATACAGATAGCCCTTCTATGAACTTCAGGTTCTCTTAATGAGGGTAATACAGCAGAGGATCCCCTTCCAGCAGACAAAGGTACATAATTTCCATATAAACACGATCCTCCTTGAGCTGGTTCCAGTGTTTCTTTACGTGCAGTAAAATTATGTAGTACTTTATTTAGTAAGTCCACGTCACGTTGAGTTTTTCAGTGAACAAAGGTTAGTCTGTAGAAATAAAATTGTAATTTTGTCCGACTCTTCAAAGTGTTGCCTCAAATTTCGTTTTTATTGCAGAATAACCATACAGAAGTCAAGAGGGTCAGTTCAGTATGTGTATGTACTGTATAAAATATTACGGGAAAATGGCGAGACAGAATTTCTCGAAATCCGGTATTTATGTATGGGGAAAGCGGGGTATACACTGGCGTAGAAGTATTAAGACGGCCAAAGAAAGGAAATATCAAGTGTCTTCATTAATGTTAGCTCTATCGAAAATCTGTAAATGATTCAGGTTATAATTTCCGATATTTTATGTCCCATACGTTTTCTCTGTCCGGCGAATAATAACGGAGATATTCGTGATAATTATTTTTTTATACAAATCTCTTGCTTGGCGATGAGTATAGAAAACATTGAAATGAAATGTCGTATGGCTTTTAGTGCTGGGATATCCCAGGAAGGGTTCGGCTCGACAGGTGCAGGTCTTTCTATTTGACCCCCGTAGGCGACCTGCGCGTCGTGATGAGGATGAAATGATGAAGACAACACATACACCCAGCCCCCGTGCCATTGGAATTAACCAATTAAGGGAATCGAACCCGGGACCCTCTGAACCGAAGGCCAGTACGCTGACCGTTCAGCCAACGAGTCGGACATAGACAAAATTGACTACCGTTAATAGAAGTGTAATCTCTCTTCTGCTGTAACTCGCTACCGCTAGATGACATTTCTGCTGAAGGGATGATACAGATAAGTCTTCTACAATAGTAAAAGAAATAACCAGCTAGTCTATGATAAAATTCTAATTTCAGTATTGAATAAGATACTTGGATTTCCTCCGACTAATACGTTATTTGAAATAAGAAAAACTCAGTTATTTGGCCATGAAAATGTATTGTAGGCCTCATATTCATTTTAAATATACCAATACAATTTACTTTAACACAGTTTTAAGATTTTGTATTCCGTGGTTTCCCATTTTCACACCAGGCAATTTTTTTTTTATTTTTTTTTTTTTTTTTTTTTTTTTTTATACGGGGGGCCCCCGTAGCCCGCTCCCCCGCCGTGACCATCGACTCAATCTACATGGCCTCCGACATGCTATTAATTTCTAAGTAGAAAAGAGATAGCTGGGTAGAGTGGGAAGTGATACAAGGAGTATCTGCCTGTTTCCATGTCAGACACGTTACCAGGCGAGATTGTGTTAGGTATATGGTGTTGAAGTATGGTATTGAAGGGTCAGGGAAAAACCACATAGGCAGAAAGAAGAAAGAGCCTACATGTAAAACCTGACATCTTTTGATAGCACATGCAAGGATGTGGGCTGGAAAAAGACCAGAGGTTGTGTTAGTTAGGAATATGTGTCATGCAATCATAACCATTTACCTAGCTTTGTCAATTATTATGGGGATCAGTCCTACTTGTCACTGCCTGGTGCGGCTCGGGTCCGCTGGCGTCTGGGCTTTGGGCCACAGGTTAGTCCCTTGGTCCAGCAGCCAGCAGTCCCTGGTGCCAAGTCTCCTTTTACGGAGAAGGGGATTAGTGCCAAGCCTTACTTGTTGTAAGGGGCATCTTCTTTCCCGCCTGATGACGTCCCTTCTTTGCGGTGTTGGTGTCACACACTTGTCTCTGTAAATATATACACAAATATACACACATCCTGTTATATATACATTATTACCTTTCTTCTGTAGAGTGCGGGCCGCTTTTCCGCTCTCGTGTCCTGTAGAACAAGTACAATTACAATTGCAATTAATAGATTAATAGTTAGTGGTATTAGCAGGGGTTGGTTTTTCGTCCACTCCTTTGTCGCTGGTGGGGGCGAGGTTGGATGGGGCTGTACCTTAAGGCCACGGCCGCTTCCCTCCCACTCCGATACCTTCCCTGCCTCATCGTCGTCATACGGGCTATCTGTGCCGATGCAAGGTAAAACCAATTGCAGGAACAAGTCAGTACAAAATGTACCTGAACCATTTCCAACACTCTGGTTACAGCTTGAAATTAGTAATAAACTCTACGTGCCGCGCTGAGTTGCTCAGACGGTTGAGGCGCTGGCTTTCTGACCCCAACTTGGTAGGTTCGATCCTGGCTCAGTCCGGTGGTATTTAAAGGTACTCAAATACTTGTCGGTATATTTACTGGCACGTAAAAGAACTCCTGGGGGACAAAATTCCGGCACGTCGGCGTCTCCGAAAACCGTAAGAGTAGTTAGTGGGACGTAAAGCCAATAACAGTATTATTAATAAACTCTACCTATCCCAATGAAAAGGCTGTAGCAGCACATTCATTTTGGTCACTTCACCACAATGGTTAAACGCACCCGTTTTGAAAATGGAAGATATGTGGTCTGAGTTTCAACATTCACAGAGTTCAATCAATCAATGCTGATCTGCATTTAGGACAGTCGCCCAGGTGGCAGATTCCCTATCTGTTGTTTTCCAAGCCTTTTCTTAAATGATTGCAAAGAAATAGGAAATTTATTGAACACGTCCCTTGGTAAGTTATTCCAAACCCTAACTCCCCTTCCTATAAACGAATATTTGCCCCAATTATTTCTCTTGAGTTCCAACTTTATATTCATATTGTGATATTTCCTACTTTCAAAGACACCACACACACTTATTCGTCTACTAATGTCACTCCACACCATCCCTCCGCTGACATCACGGAACATACCACTTAGTTGAGCAGCTCGTCTCCTTTCTCCTAAGTCTTCCCAGCCTAAATTTTGCAACATTTTTGTAACGCTACTCTTTTGTCGGAAATCACCCATAACAAATCGAGCTGCTTTTCTTTGTTTTTTTCCAGTTCTTGAATCAAGTAATCGTGGTGAGGGTCCCATACACTGGAACCATACTCTAGTTGGGGTTTTACCAGAGACATATGCCCTCTCCTTTACATCATTACTATAAACCCCAATTTCTCTCGTAACCACGTGCAGATGTCTGTACCCTTTATTTACAATCCCGTTTATATGATTACCCCAATGAAGATCTCTCCTTATATTAACACCTAAGTACTTACAATGATCCCCAAAAGGAACTTTCACCCCATCAACGCAGTCATTAAAACTCAGAGGATATTTCCTATTTGTGAGACTCATAGCCTGACTTTTTAACTCCTTTTATCATACCATTGCCTACTGTCCGTCTCGCATCATTTTTTTTTTTTTTTGCTAGTTGCTTTACGTCGCACCGACACAGGTCTTATGGCGACGATGGGACAGTAACGGCCTAGGAATGGGAAGGAAGCGGCCGTGGCCTTAAGATACAGCCCCAGAATTTGCCTGGTATGAAAATGGGAAACCACGGAAAGCAATCTTCACGGCTGCCGACAGTGGGGTTCAAACCCGTTATATCCCGGATGCAAACTCACAGCTGCGCGCTCCTGATCACACGGCCAACTCCCCGGGCTCTCACAACATTATCGAGGTCATTTTTGCAGTAACATTTATTACTCTATATCCGTAAAGATACTTATCTCTGATTCCACTTCTTTACTCGTATCATTTGTATATAAGAAAACAAAGGTCCAATAATACTGCCTTGAGGAATCGATCTCTTAATTATTATAGGGTCAGATAAAGCTTTGACTACTCTAAATCTCTGAGATCTATTTTCTAGGAATATAGCCTCCCATTTTTGACTTTAATTAACCTACATTAACTAGGTAGATCTTTTAATTGAAAATAGTTGCTAATCAGTAACGTAACTCGTAGTTCAGTCATGAATAGTTGTCAGCTGTCAACCTTGCAACTGTCTCTGACTGATGCGAGAATTAAAACAATTGCAGGTGTTCACCATCCCTTCTAAATTGTGTAGATTCTTTCTTTTCTTAGCAGTTTAACGTCGCACAAACTAGGGTAGGTTATTTGGGGACTACGGGAATGGACTGCTAGGCCTGGGAAGGAAATGGTCGTGCACTTGAGGTACAGCCCCAGCATTTATTTAGTTTAGAAACGACGGAAAAACCATCTTCAGAGCTGACTGTGATGGCATTCGAAGCCACCATCTCTCGAATGCAAGTTCACAACTAAATGGCTCGTACTGCGCAGCAAATTATGTCGTTAGGTCTGTGCTTTTATCATTTTTAACTGTAATGGCATTAAGAGGCGCAGATATGCCGGAATATCTCCTTGAATAGGATTAAATTACTGTACCTGTAAAATTATTCTAACGGGTGCCTTTGCAACTTATTCTTAAATTATGATCAGTGAAGTCTAATTTCTAACTCTAAATCGTTAACTCAGGAAAAGAGTGCTCCTCTTAAATAACAGTGCTACCCGGCTGTTAAATAACTTAAGACTGTAAAGTCATCTCTGTGCTGGCCATGAAAGCTGCTGGAAAATAGGCTAAAGACTGTCACTAGCCGTAACTTCAAAGAGCGTGAAAGTGGCAGCAAATTCACACTCACTGTCGGCAGCCCTGAAAATGGTTTTCCGTGGTTTCCCATTTTCACACCAGGCAAATGCTGGGGCTGTACCTTAAGGCCACGGCCGCTTCCTTCCCATTCCTAGCCCTCTCCTGTCCTATCGTCGCTGTAAGACCTATCTGTGTCGGTGCGACGTAAAGCAAGTAGCAAAAAAAAAAAAATAACACTGTTACTTTCTACAATGCCCTTGTCAGCGCTGGAATTCAAACTACTGTTCATAAAAAATTCCCCATACTTGTTCACTTACACTCTAACCTCTACCAATGTACCGCCGTTCTTGTCCGGGAACCAATGCTCCCCGACTTGAGTGCCCGCCACTAGACCGGGTCGTTAAGAAATGCCATGAACTGTACGTGCTGGAAGGATAAATATCCAGTGAACACTGGCACACTCTGGTACTGTACGCGAAGACTGGAATGTGCAGGGCGCATTTTTCTACCACTGGGAGGCTGTGAAACTATTTTCATTGTATAAATGTGTAGACTCGACGAATATAGCTCGTCCTTTGCCAGTTGCTGAGTAATATGAATGAATTAATTAATTAATTAATTAATTTAAAATTCCGGATGCCCTGACGTATCCCTGCGACGGCGGGTTGATGTATATACGCTGGCAGAAAATAAATCCAAACACCATGAAATAAGGAATGTAGAACACGGAAGATTTGGCAATATATTTGTCGAGGTAACCTATTCAATTGGTTGAAGGTACAAGACTACAGATTGATATCCGCGCGAGAAAAGCCATCGCAAATGTGCCATGCTGGTCCATTAATAACCGGTGTAATCGCCTGACTATTGGATGCAGGCATGCAAACGTGCATGCATTGTGTCGAAGAGGTACCGAATGTCAGCTTGTGGGATGGAGTTCCATACCTGTTGCACTTGGTCGGTGAATACAGGGACGGATAATGCTGGTTGTGGATGACTCTGGAGTTGTAGTCTAATTATGTCCCATACGTGCTCGATTGGGCACAGATCGGGGATCGAGCACGCCAAGGCAACATGTCGACACTCTGTAGAGCACATTGGGTTAAAACGGCGGCATGGGGGCGTGCATTATCCTGTTGGAAAACACCCCCGAAATACTGTTCATGAATGGCAGCACAACAGGTCCAGTCACCAGAAGGACGTACATATCTTCAGTCAGGGTATGTGGGATAACGACGAGTGTGCTCATGCTGACAAAGGAAATCGCTCACCTGGCCTCCTAACCAACACACAGCCATCTCTAGCACCAAGGCAGAGCCGGCTTTCATCGGAAATCACAACGGACCTCCAATGAGCTATCGCTTGACACCACTGAAGTCGCAGACGACGGTGGTTTGTGGTAAGTGGAATGCACGCCGCAGGGCATCTGGCTCGAAGCTGCCCTTAAGGTAACCTATTTTGAACAGTTAAAAGCATCACTGTGGTGCCAACTGCCGCTCGAATTGCTGCTGCAGACGCAGGGCGCCACAGCCATACGCCGAATACGGCGGTCCTCCTCGGTGGTACCACGGGGACGTCCGAAGCCCGGTCTTCTTGCGAGCGTACCTTCTCGTGACCACTGCTGCCAGCACGCATGCACAGTGGAGACTTTCCTGTTAAGTCGTTCTGCAATAACGCGGAAGGAAAAGACACCTTCACGTAGCCCTGTCATACGGCCTCGTTCAACCGCAGTGAGCTGTTTATATTGGTCTATTATCCGCCGTAAAGGCATTCTTGACCCACTCCGTCCAATCTCGCAGGTAACTCTCTCTCGCTCAGTACAGCCCGTACTTAAAGCCAACCTGATGTGCAAGGACATGGGGCCGCTGCTAGCGCCACGCTAATGCAATTTGAGGGGGAATTTGAATCAGCTTCATGTTTTAGATGTATACAAACTACGTTAATCTAGCACAACCTCTTCTTGGTGTTTGGAAAAAAAATTCCGCCAGTGTATTAACGCTAGCGGAGGGCATTTCTTGTAAGAGTTTCATGTGGCACTCTGGTAACTTTTGTTGCTGTTTTTTCATAATCAATGTACAATGTACAGTTGTAGAAAATGACTTCCACCATGGAAATAGTTTCCGAACCTATCTCCGTGGAATATTTTCTACTACGTGTGAGGAATGCGTCTTGACAATTTGGCTTATCTTATTGTTATATCCTGCATAAAACAACTGTTCTTCTAGGTCTTTCCCCAATCACTTGGTATCGGCTGTACATGACAATTAAGCACTTCTTTACGGCCGGTTGCTCTTCCTTACGCCAAGCCTATGTGGAAGGATGAATTTACTATTGCGTTTAAATGTGGTGGTTGGTAATAGTGTTGAGTACTGTATTGTATTGTGTAAAAGATTGTTGGAAACAACGTAAACAGGTCATACCAACGTGAGAGGGGTGATCATACTGATAATTTGAAAAAAAAATCTGTATCTCAAGCCGATGTCACTTTATCAGCTGCTGAACTTCGCCAATCAGGTCGCTTCGCGGGCGAATTCACACGAGCTTTCTGAGGCGGTGTTGCTAAATCTGAACGTGGCTTCAGACTGGTTTGAGAGAACCAATCGAAAAAAAATATTCGCCAGTAGAGGAATTTGAACACGTACCTCCGAGGTGACAGGATCGCGCCAGTAACACACGGTGTGTTAGTGTTTGATGACGATTTTTCGGCGTGTCCCTCAAGCCGGTCTTAAGCCACGCGCACATTTCGCAACACCGCCTCGCAGAGCCCATTTGAATTCGCCCGCGAAGCGATCTCATCAGGTAACTTCAGAAGCTAATAAAGTAACGGCGCGAGATATCGATATCTTTCTTTCCAGTTATTCATTAGTGTGACCAAATCTCTAACCCACACATACCCGGTTCACGTAGTTTCCGACCGCCCTGTATATTTGATAAGAACATAAACGCCCAGTCCCCGAGCCAGAAAATATAACCAGGCGTGGCTAAAATTCATGATCCGGTTATGAATCGAACCCGGGTCCTCTAAACCGAAGACTACTCCCATCCTTTCCGCTCCAAATTACTCCACGAGTTAAGAAAGTTGACCCCTTCCTGGGTGAGAGAAAAATAAGTTATGTAAATAAGTGACTATGGAATGAGCCTTTGTGTGCTCCTTCATCGCAGAACTATCGCAGTTATAGGTTCCAAATCTCGGAGTTTTCAAGATGAAATTGAATTCTAGAAATGCACATTGATCAGTAGGCATCAGCTCATAGTGCGGCAGACCTAGACACTTCAGGTATCTTCAATAATTGGAGCATAATACCTCAACCAAGAACTTGGATGGGATCACGTTATACAGATAGATCACTTGAATTGTTTACTAAATATTCATCTCGTGATCATGATAATACACTAATGTAATGTTAATGGTTTTACGTCCACTAGCAACTTCTTAAGGTTTTTGGAGACTGCGAGATACTGGAATTTTGTCCCGCAGGAGTTCTTTAAGTTGCTCGTAAATGTAAGCACGAGACAAGCCTATTTGTGCACCTTAAAATACCACCAGGATCGAATCCACCAACTGGAGCTCAGAAGGCCAGCGCTCTTCCGCCTGAGCTACCCAGCCCGGCTCGTGATCGTGAGTCAAGTGCAATTTTACGTAGAACGCCAGCCAAGAGAACAGAACAGAACATAACATAACATGACATTCCATTCGAAACTTAGAATCCTTTATGGTGTGTTGGTGACGATACTAACTTTCGCAGTTAAGTAGTTCACGCATTACCTAATTTTACTTCGTCGCTGTCGATAGCTTCAATTCCCGACCCATATCGCGAAACGGGACTTAAAGGTAGACATAGAGGGTACCTCATATAAACTAAGACCGAACGCACGGTGTTCGTACTCTGCGCTACGGCAGCTGCCTTAGCCCAACTTATGTCGCGCGCGGCCGCCCTGCTTTAAGCGTGTATACAATGTTACATGAAATCTTATCTTACAAAATATGACGGAAGTGCCGTCCTTCGTGGGTTATACATGCATTGTACCTGGTAACACCATTCCGGCTGACGCGAGCGAGTTCTGCCACTGTAATATTTCTGATTTCATTCATATTGTTTTCTTTCAGTTCCTCCAATGTGCGAGGATTTGTTCGATACACCTTTTCTTTCAGTTTACCGCACAAGTAAAAATCACGCTGTTAGATCTGGAAAACTAGTGGGAAATCGACCAGCACTAATCACTCTGTCTGCAAACACTACCGCGATTGTAAGAAGGGACTCTTCTGCTATATAAGCAGGGGCTGCATCTTGTTAAAACCACCCACGCGAGTTTTCTTCCGTTAACTGATGGAAGAAGGCCGTCAAAATGTCATCTTGGTTACCTCTCTGAATTTACTGTTGTCTCCAAAAAATAGGCTCAATTATTCGTCTTGCACTAACAGCACACCAAACGCCAACCTTCCTATCATAATGAGGAACTTCATAAACACCATTAGGATTTTCTGCACACCAATAGTGAGAGTTATGACTGTTCACACGACCATTAAGGTGAAACCAGAACTTTTACAATAACTGTCTCACCATGTTAACAGCTGACATTGACTGGCGATTGGTGCAGCCAGGTCAAATACGTGCAGGCTGCTTGCAAGGTCAAGAACTATGCGCGCGCCTCCCATACTGCAGCTTACAGATCCGAGAGTAAAAACGCCGCTTCGACTGTCTTTGTTGAAATGAAAGACCCTGTGCATACTGTCGATGGCGTCACTGCAAACTGCGTTCGTCCGAACTCCGACCTTCTTTATCACGCCAAAATACAAAGGAACTTAATCTTCAGCCGATCAGGAAAATTAAGAGACTCGCGGATCGTGCCTTCTATCGTGGCGGAAGTTCCAGATTTTATCAACTTATTAAGCATACTAAAGAACTAATTTGTTTGGATTTTGCTTTCATGTTCGTCACTGAAGGATTCTATATGCTTCAGAAAGACTAAAATACGTAATGGTATAAATGTTAGCATAATACTTTTTAAATGCCTAAAACCGCAATGTTTTATAAGGGTTTTTTATTTCCTTTCAGAGTAGCTGCAATGGCGCTTTTCATCACACTATACGACAACTTCCATGACATAATGGAGAAAAATGGTGGTAAGTAGCAGTTATTTATTCAATAAAGTTCATCCAATGCTACCTTAGTACATACAGTACATAGTAGTACTTACTACTATAAATCATGTAGCAGTAACCTCTTTGTGTTGGTTGCAGCCTTTCAGTAGGTAAGTGCGATTATTAATACATACCCTCTCCTCGGTGACAGTTGGGAGGGGTAATGATTAAACTAAGATTTTGTAATATTTTTTCTGTACCCAAGAATTTTAAATATAGATGAGATCAGACTGGGGCTTGTACTATTAAGTTATCTCCAAAATGCCATAACCGTTGTCCAGAAATCTTTGTTGTGGAGAAATACATTGATGAACTGTATCAGAAGGTAACCTACAATAATCTTTTTTTGCCGCTTTTCCCACACCTGTGGGTTCGCGGGTGCGAACTGCCTCGCACTTGTAGATTTGGCCCTGTTTTACAACCAGATGCCCTTCCTGACGCCAACCCTATTGCGTGTTTCGGTCATAGCTGAAGGAATCGACGGTGGGTGGACTTGTTTCAAATGCAATCATTTCCTAATACCAAGTGACAAAGCTGATTTGTTTGTTATATTTATACGGTGTCGTAAAAAATAATGCAAACCTCACACTTCTGTACATGTGGTCTGAAGCTTTTGGATGCACAGTGGCCAAAAACAGCTTCGAATTCATATTGAATTGCTTATGATTTGACAACAGATATACAAGAGCCGAAAGAAAATCGGAAGACAAATTTGCTGAGATTCATGGACTGTAGGATATTCATTCACCTCTGTTCCCAGTACTACGCTCCGCCACAGTATGTTGAGTTTCAGGGGTCGTCGCCCGTTCAGAACGTATATTCAAAGTTAACCGGACAAATATGGAGTAAAACTGTGTGACGCGCATCACAAGTACCGTACATCAGCAAAAAATTGGGGTACCGCACATTCATTTCCAGCCTAGTACGTTCTGACCCTCACAACTAGTATTCAGGGTTTAACAGAAACGTAATTGTTCATAATTGGTTCAGCTCTTCGGAGCTGTAGTATAAACTGTCCTAGAGAGATCTAACCATGGTGGAGACGATGAGAAAATGAAAAGCCTGATATTCTCCCAGTTATAACTGAAGCGAAGAAAAAAGTTGTTGGTACGTCCACATGGGCCTTCCAAGAGGACATGTTGACTTCATAGGCTACATTCCTGGGAAGAACAAAAGTGCAATATTTTCATCTATGCATAGAAACAACCACATTGATGAGGAAATTGAAGCACCTGAAACACCACTCTTCTACAATGAAACGAAGGGAGGAGTCGGTCAGTTTGATCACCTGTCATTCTAAGACTAGCTAGACTAACAAACAGGTCGCCCTTACGAGTCTTCTACGGGATGTTCGATGCTGCACCAATGAGTATGCTATTTTCAGATGCAATTCTAAAGACGGGAAGATGAAACGCTGAGATTTTCTGAAAATATTGCGCTAGGACTATTTGAAGAGCATATGAAGACTATAATTGTAAATCAGAGGCTTCCAAGGCAACTCGGAAATGACATTCGCCAAGTATATGGTTTTGCGAGGGAGCTAACCGAAGTCGCTACGCCATTTGAGCGACGACCTGGACGATGCGCTTTGTCCCCGAACCAAGACTGAAAAGGTGTAGCATCTTGCTGTCCTGTCCTAAAAGCCTATATGCAGAATGTGGGGATAATGTCTATGAAGACTGCAAGCCATAAAGCACCGATTACTTGCATAGAAAATGTCCAGTATCAAAACAAACAAAAGTGCAAATGTGTAGTAACAATGCTACGTAAATCATTGTTCGGTATTACGGTTAATCACTTTCTTACGAATTTAATATGCACAAAAGTAATTTCCTTATACACTGACTGACAGAGCAAATGCAACACCAAGGAGGAGTGGTCAGAACTTTATGCCAATTGCAGGGTAGACTGACGTCACTGAGGTGTGCCCATGATGTGAAATGCGCCGCTGTGCTGCGCACGTAGCGAACGATAAATGGGACACGGCGTTGGCGAATGGCCCACTTCGTACCGTGATTTCTCAGCCGACAGTCATTGTAGAACGTGTTGTCGTGTGTCACAGGACACGTGTATAGCTAAGAATGCCAGGCCGCCGTCAACGGAGGCATTTCCAGCAGACAGACGACTTTACGAGGGGTATGGTGATCGGGCTGAGAAGGGCAGGTTGGTCGCTTCGTCAAATCGCAGCCGATACCCATAGGGATGTGTCCACGGTGCAGCGCCTGTGGCGAAGATGGTTGGCGCAGGGACATGTGGCACGTGCCAGGGGTCCAGGCGCAGCCCGAGTGACGTCAGCACGCGAGGATCGGCGCATCCGCCGCCAAGCGGTGGCAGCCCCGCACGCCACGTCAACCGCCATTCTTCAGCATGTGCAAGACACCCTGGCTGTTCCAATATCGATCAGAACAATTTCCCGTCGATTGGTTGAAGGAGGCCTGCACTCCCGGCGTCCGCTCAGAAGACTACCATTGACTCCACAGCATAGACGTGCACGCCTGGCATGGTGCCGGGCTAGAGCGACTTGGATAAGGGAATGGCGGAACGTCGTGTTCTCCGATGAGTCACGCTTCTGTTCTGTCAGTGATAGTCACCGCAGACGAGTGTGGCGTCGGCGTGGAGAAAGGTCAAATCCGGCAGTAACTGTGGAGCGCCCTACCGCTAGACAACGCGGCATCATGGTTTGGGGCGCTATTGCGTATGATTCCACGTCACCTCTAGTGCGTATTCAAGGCACGTTAAATGCCCACCGCTACGTGCAGCATGTGCTGCGGCCGGTGCCACTCCCGTACCTTCAGGGGCTGCCCAATGCTCTGTTTCAGCAGGATAATGCCCGCCCACACACTGCTCGCATCTCCCAACAGGCTCTACGAGGTGTACAGATGCTTCCGTGGCCAGCGTACTCTCCGGATCTCTCACCAATCGAACACGTGTGGGATCTCATTGGACGCCGTTTGCAAACTCTGCCCCAGCCTCGTACGAACGACCAACTGTGGCAAATGGTTGACAGAGAATGGAGAACCATCCCTCAGGATACCATCCGCACTCTTATTGACTCTGTACCTCGACGTGTTTCTGCGTGCATCGCCGCTCGCGGTGGTCCTACATCCTACTGAGTCGATGCCGTGCGCATTGTGTAACCTGCATATCGGTTTGAAATAAACATCAATTATTTGTCCGTGCCGTCTCTGTTTTCCCCCCCAACTTTCATCCCTTTCGAACCACTCCTTCTTGGTGTTGCATTTGCTCTGTCAGTCAGTGTATGTTGAATAAATGTTGTTCGATGCCTAAATTATCTGTGGTTCTTAAGTTTAGAATTATTGAGAGGTAACTGGTGTCATTTTGAGTGCGACTACCATGAGACAGCCCGTCGCATTCCCTAGCTGCTAGTGTTCTGTTGACTCTGATCAAGTATCGATTGAAGCGGTATACAATTCTAAACCAGACTGAGAGAACGTCTTGCTTACATTACTTCCCTATCAATGTTTGCTCAGCTGTTGCCGAAGTCTCGCTGTAACTAGCGTTCTCCTGTCCCCCGTGACATGTTTACAGAGCACTTGCACACTTAGCTTAGTTCGCTCCTCCTTTTGTGTTAATACTTGACTGATATATGCTATTTACAGCTTTTTAAGACCTAACATTGCCACACACATGGGCCATGAGTAAATTCAGAGTGGAGCAGATATAGGTTTCTTTTCTCTGACGAGGGAGTTAGCGTATGTGGTTAAGTGTAAGAGAGGGCCAAGGGCCCTAACCTCGCCACTTTTAAATAAATAAACAAATAAATAATGCGTGTAAGAAAGAGAGATACACGCATGAAATTTCCGGCCGCCCCGCCCTCTACCTGCTTCCCGCCGCGAATTCCTGTCTATGCGGTGCTTAAATGAGCAAACTTTGACACCCCGAAAAGAGTGATGAATGTAAGACTGGGAATGTAATTTTGATATGGTTGAATAAAGCATTCTTACTGAAGTCGTTGTACCAAATCTTAATCAGATCGGAGACTTGCAGATGGAAGACTTTCCTTGTAAGAAGTACAGAACCCCGGAAACTTCCAAAGGTCAATCATCCGCCTGGGCGGTGTCTAAAATCTCGGGTCGGACAGTGAAATAGTCATAATCCAGCTAAGTCAACAAATGTCTAAAGAAATACAAGAGCACAGGACAACAGAAATGATTGAATATTATACAGATCAGTAATGAAATTGAACCCCTTGTCGATGGTGTGAGCGTTAAGGATGAAGTAATAAATCGATCACCATTGAACTACATATAGTAATGTCGCCCACGTGGCAGATTCCCCGTAAATTTATCTAATATTTTCTTAAATTATTTCAAAGATTGTGAAAATATATCGAGCATCTCTCTTCGTAAATTATTCCAATAACTAATTCCTCTTCTATAAACGAGTATTTGCCTCCTGTCATTCCACGCCACCTCTCCACTTATTGCTCCAAATTTCTTAAGACCTTAATTTCCCGCCAACTTCGCTGACGAAGTCGAGGGAGAGTTTTTACTTCGGGTAAAGGAGACTACTTTAGAAACAGTGCTCTTACAACAAATAAGGGGACTGACAAATGCAGATAGTTACATCTCATCACATAGATAAGTTGGGCCTTTCACAGCTAAATTTCCGGATGATCGTGTAATCTAGTCTAACACCGCCGTAAACTGCCAAAACTGTACCACATCAAGTGACAGAAGGTAACGTGTTCTTGAGACTAACAATTATTAGTCTAAACCTGCAGCGTGAACTCATTCTGTATATGCAAGAACTTCATGCTTCACTGTGAAAAACGCTGGAATGATCATGCAATACTGATATGCAGGAACTTCCAAACTTCGATACCTCGAGGCCGGGAGCGACTCTCCCAACAGTCGGTGTTTGTGTTGTCAGTGGACTTGGGACATTTAGTAATCTCGTTCCAATAGCGAGCTGTGCGAAGAAAATTCTACAAGGTCATCGAAATAACAATGGCGAACAAGGAACAGGTGAAAGTAAAATCAAATGAAACTGTGTATTTTACGAAACTTTTCAAGTAGTTAAAGTCCGGTTTGAGCAGAGTTTTCTCAAATAGAGGATCCTGTGACAAATGAGTGCGTTAGTTCTGTCCAATGCCTGCAAAGTTTTGAAACATTAACTTACAAAAGTAGTTCCAATTCGTCTCTCAGGACACTTGTGCCAAACCCAAACCTAAAAGAAGACAGACAATTTTGAAGGCATGTTTACTTTTCTGTGCCCTCGATTTAAGATTTTCAGAAGGGCTTCATTAACCTGCCAACGAGCTGCCCAGACTGGGAGACATGTATGGCGTTGTAGCTGCCGAGGACATAATGCCATCAAAAAGCACAGTTTAATGTCAACTTTGCTGACGAAGTCAGTCGAATTTTCACCTCGATTAAAGGTTATTCTTAAGAAACAGTGTTCTCTCACAACAGATAAGTTGGCCGACAAATACATGCAGTATAATCATCTGACGGTTAACATCTCGCCATATAAATGTATGTTGTGTCTTTCAAAAAATATTCAGTTCACAGCTAAATATCCGGATAAACATGTTACCTGTTAGAGAGGAATTGGTAACAAACATGGTAGAGCTCAATATGCATAAGAATTAACAAAAGAACATACTTTTGGTTCAGACTAAAGGGTGAATATTAAATCGCTACTCTCAGATTACAGAAGGCTAGCCTGGTCTGCCAATTGCATTACTACCACTCTAAAGTACATATTGGACCAAAGAAGGGAAGAGATATTGTTTGGGAACTCTTCATAGAGGTACATTTGGCTCTGGAAGCATACAAGTGTACCTTGACTCCTTTGCGAAAGAGTGGTTTGATAACAAAACTAAAATCTACTATCTATCAACACAGAGGAGGTGGAATAGCCGTGTTAAATGACGAAATCTCTTAATAACTAATACGACGGTATGCACAATATTACTAGCCAGTGAAAAGAAAGGATCTACACCGGAAGACTTCGACCAAGGCGTTTCCCAATAAGTGATTTGTTTTCTAAGACCTTTTTAAAGAAATGGTAGGGAGACTGGAAAGAGAAACTTCCTGCTCTTCATTTGATTCTCTAGTGCCAACAGAACTTGTTGAAATATCGGAAGGAAACAAAAGGTAATTGTTTGGTCGATTTCTGATTAAACAGCAAGCCTCTGATATGAGGCCTATCTACAGGGTCATCCAATTAACCGCAGTAGGGCGAGACTGAGACCTCGGCTGGAAAGCCCTCTTCCCGCCGGCCGGGCAATACGAGAGCTAGCTAGAGTGACTGCCTGATGAATTCTAATGCACTTTAAAGTACGAACCTTTAATTTGTCGTCATGTAGATGTTCCTCATAGAGCAGATTAGGTTTTCCGGCACTCCAATATCAGCCGTTTTGAGAATTTACATACCCTCGTAAGTGAAACCACGCTTCGTTTGAGAAGAGAATGAGATTGGAATAAATTTCTCATTCATCCACTTTAACATCCATTCACTAAATCTAATCCTACACACAGGAATACCCGGTTTAAGTTCTGCAGCACATTACATGTATAGGGTTTTAACTTACGCAACTTTGTAGCCCGTTGTACGGAAACGTAAAAGAATGTTTGTTAAAAAAGATTGCTAAGAGATTATTTTCCACTTATTCTCACTTCACTTTGCACACAGGTGTTTCTCACTGAAACACGGAACTGCGTTGCGAAACAAAGCCAGAACAGTTTATCCTCTCAGGGCTCCCTCCTTCCTGCGTACCTCGCGGCTTGGTCACTCCCAGCCGCAGCTCCGGGTCCAAGATAGTTGGATGACCCAGTATAAAAGGTACGACCTGTAGCTACAGTATTAACTGCATTATGTGGGTTCGTACCCCCACTGTCGGCAGCTCTGAAAATGGTATTCCGTGGTTTCACATTTTCACACCAAAGAAATCTGGGGTTGTACCGTAAGGCCACGGCCGCTTCCTTCCTACTCCTATCCTGTCCCATCGTCGCCATAACACCAGACTGTGTCTGTGCGACGCAAAACCAATTATTAGAAAAAATCCATTACGCATATGTGATGTTTCATGCTGTATCCCTTTCAGACCGAGTACGCACAATTGTGCGGGTTCGTATTTTAGTTATCCCTGACCGTATTTGATGTTTTTTCGGCGCTACACCGGACTGCAGTGATTGTGCAGGACACGTGGCGTGTATTTCAATTGATTTTAGTATGCGCTTGACCGCCAGGGCGAAGGAAGAAGAGTTTTAAAAGCACAGTTGATCGGCGAGATGGCAGGAAGCAGTAGTGCCGAAAGTAAGTATTTATTTACTGCGTTTATATTAATCTAGAAGCTTTACTGAATACCGGAATATATTCAGTGAAGTGTGTACATTGGTTAGTGAACGTAAATTTTGATGCTACACCATCGTACGTGATACGAGGTTTTGAATTTTGAAACGTACAATTGTGTGGGTCCTGTTTTTCGGATGTTAGTTTTTATTTTGTAAAATAAACTATTAATATGTGTATTGAGGAGCATTTTAGTCAGTTCTTGACGTACAAACAAAAATTCACACCTCCAGTTTTCTTTCAGGTCTGAAAGGGGTATGACACTGAAACAGAGCGTGTGATCTGGTACGCCTTAACCTGGAAGCGAGTGATACACAAAATAGTAGAATTTTTGTGGTTACCTTTCCGCCATATAAATATATTGCAGTCTAAAAAAGAAGTTTATGTTGATATGGGAAGAGCTATTTCAGAAGGTTGTTAAGTCATGTAAGTTAGCCTAAATGAGATATAATAGAACTGCAAAACTTTAGCTCGTATGTTAAATGATAATTTTCAGAAAATGAGACAAAAGAACTGTCGGTAGGAATGGCTTGCGGCTCCTGTAGTAAACCATAAATAAGCAGACGTGCTTCTGCAGTCATTGACGTTAATACTGCAGAAAAGAAGTTACTTAGTGGTGGGGAAAACGTGAGTGAACAAATATTTGAGATTAGAATTCTCAACTATATCTCCTCGTATTTTTGATAACTAAGGGCACAGTATTATTGCTTATACTAGTTGAAACTTGTTCATATACAGGCAGATCTTAGATTTCTTAGATAATTATTTTTTTTTACAAGTTGCTCTACGTCGCACCGACATATATAGGTCTTGGCGACGATGGGCTAGGAGTAGGAAGGAAGCGGCCGTGGTCGTAATTAAGGTAGAGCCTGGCGTGAAAATGGGAAACCACGGAAAACTATCTTCAGGGCTGCCGACAGTGGGGTTCGAACGCACTATTTCCCGAAAACTGGATACTGGCCGCACTTAAGTGACTGCAGCTGTCGAGCTCGGTAATATGATGTTATTCTACTTCCTAAATTCGTCAACTGTAGCATGCTTTTCATGGAGTTTGAAATTTTCTTACAATTGTTGCTCGTGACACTTAAAAAATGCAGATAGATTTACTTCCATGCTTTGAATAAGTTTTACCGTCGTTGGCTAAAATATCGAGGTCCACAAGAATGTTACTGAAACATAGTTTTAGATAAGTCTGGATATTTTCTCCATTTGCACTGACCTTCAGGCGGATGGCTCACTCACGAACAGCGTTCTTGAATAGAACTTCCGCCTGTTGCTAATGTTTCCCTGGGTACTGGCAAGTGTATTAGCAGTTTTTGACATTCCCTGACGTGTTCACCTAACACGGGGTGATCCTGACCGCCGGTCGCTGGCGTGTGAAGAGTTCTAAAACGGTAAGTCCCGAGCGAGTCGACCAGAACAACCTCTTACGCTGCATCTCGGAAGATGACTCATCCAAAAAAATTGAGTCTTAATTTTTTCGTGATTAGGACTAACCTTTGGTCCACTTGAACCAGACTTAGTATACAATAGAATACTCCCTCCCCTCCCCTCACCCGAAAATTGGGTGGCAGAAATCATTTATTGTTCTCCAATATAATTTGGTAGATGCATATACAACATCAAATATTTACAATTTAAACGTATTCACTATTTCAATCTATTTCTAGATATTTTTTAATCTTCCAGGTTATTTTGTCCTAGACGTAAACCTCGTTATATAGTCTAGGACATGCATGTATGTTACCTTCCCTAAGTTATATTAGTGCTTAATTTTTTATCTTTTGAATGAATTGAATAACTGGAAGAATGCACGAGTGCCTAAATTTAATTCACGTGCAGTTTAATAGTTAACTTGATCAAAAATGTATAGCGACCCTAAAACACAACAATTTATTGTTGTATTTAATATCTTTACACATACACGTAATTATGTATTCTTATTTTATCTTTTTTCGTCCTCTTAATTTCTTTTCCCACGTTCCTCTTATGATCATACAAAGTTTTGCTGTTTTCTTGGTACGTTCCATTCTCAATTTTTTTTTTGCTATTTGTTTTACGTCGCACCGACACAGATAGGTCTTATGGCGACGATGGAACGGGAAAGGCCTAGGAATGGGAAGAAAGGGGCCGTGGCCTTAATTAAGGTACAGCCCCAGCATTTGCCTGGTGTGAAAATGGGAAACCACGGAAAACCATCTTCAGGGCTGCCGACAGTGGGGTTCGAACCCTCTATCTCCCGGATGCGAGCTCACAACTGCGCGCTCCTAACCGCACGTCCAACTCGCCCGGTATATTCATTAATTTAGCAATGGTGTAAAACTCATGTTCATTATCGATTTTACTTATATCCTTTCCATCTACATATTTCTCTTACATTTCCTGTTCCTCTACAGTCTTTTAGTAAGTGAGCAACTTCCATGTCCTTATTGCATAAAATGCAGAGATTTTCCTATTAGTTTTCTCATGTGCACCCATGAGCCAACAAATTATCCCTCTCATTTCCCTTTTTCTTAACGTTTCAGTCCTTACCGTCATATTCTCACTTGTTTTACAAAATTCAACCAGTGATCTCATGCTGTTACAGTCTGACCTTATTTTTTGTCTTCCAATGTGTCTCACTCTCTGAACCACCGTTTTACACAATCCCTTGGCATTTCTTGATAAACTTCTTTCCCAGTAGTACCCCATTCCTATGTCATTCAGTAGCTTCTTCACTCCATCCACCCCATAACCCTAATTTTAGTGTTTCATTTAGTGCTGGTATTTGTTAACCTTAGAATTTCACCCCCTGCCCCCGTCTTTAGCCCCCACCAGTTTTACAATATCCAACCCTATACTCATACCTTCACACATCTTTCTCACTGTATTTGCAGTGCAGCTTGGCAAATTTACTTACAACTATATGCAATGTTAAAGTTCCATCTACTCCCCATATTTCTGCTCCATACAATAACTTAGTTTTATTTACTGAATTAAATACATTTTTCTGAACTCCATATTCGATGTTCGGCATCTTTTTATCCAATATTTTTATACTATCCAGAGCATTTACTCCCTTTATTTTAGTTCTTGTCTGTTCTGACCCTCTTCCATTGCTGCTTATGATCGTCCCTAAGTATTCAATTTTTTATAAACTTCTGTTTTCTTACACCTCCACGACTGTCCACTTTGAGTTCCTCTTCTTTTACACGTCATAACTCTGATTTTCTTTGGATTGATTTTTAGACTCCACTCTTTACAGTAATTGTCTATCCCATGAATACTGTTTTGCATTTTGACAGCGGTTAATATGAGCAGCAGGATATCGTTTGCGAAGAAAAGACCCTGAATATCTTGGTTCTCGAGACATGGACATGCTCCTTTCTCAAAGCCTTAGGGATGGAACATGTCATTAATAAATAGAAAAAACAATATTAGTGATAATTTGCAACCTTGTTTGAGACCCAGTTTTGAAAAAGTCTCTCCCACTACTACCCAGTCTTTCACTTTGATAGAACATTTAAATTCCTCATACGTATTTTCAATTACCCTTATCTTCCTTGATATTCCGAGATGGCTCAACCTATAGACAGCTCGTCTAATCAGAGTCAAAAGCTTTCTCTAAATAGATTGCCGTGATGTACAATTTGCCCCTTTTCTTCATGTATTTATCCATTAATGTTTTAACAACCATTATGTTGTCACTAATCCTCATACCCTTCCTAAATCCTGGTTGGAGTTCTGACAGGACTGAGCACCGCTCTGCCCAATTCATTAGTCTTTTTGCCAACATCTCTCTCTATATAAAATAGTTTTGTTTGTACATTACTCAGAATTTAAAAGGAATTGTATTTCAGTATCGGTCGTGTCCACAGTAACAAGGAAATTGACTTTACTTTTCCGTAATGTCTGTCTGTCTGTCGGGAAAGGCCTAAAATTTAATTCTCAAAGATTTGTTATTTGTTGTCCTGTCGATAAATATTGAATAACTAAAGTTATATAGAACTAAATTTTCGATCATTTACAGGAATGTCATACATTGTTACCGTACCGGCTGTTAGAAGAGATATTCGTGAATTTGTATTTTTGTTGCAAAGTCCATATCAGCGTCGAGCCACGAGAAAATGTGTATCGTAAACAGAATTTAACGGAAATCGGTATGTAGAGTCCGAGAATAATAAACTAAAGTCTAAGCTATAAACAATTTTATTCACCCTGGATGGAATGGTAGTTTAGGGGAAAGGGCCTAAAATTTAATTCGTGTATAGGACCTACCTGTGTTATTGGTCCTATCGGAAAGTACTACATAATGATAGAGAATACAGTTCGCGATCATTTGTTTTGTACAGTTTTACCGTACCGACTATGATAAGAGTGGTATGTATTTCCGAGTCGGAAGAAAACTAAATGTGAAGGGCTCCAATATCGAAAGCTCAAAATTGATCAACAATAACATTACGTTGACCATTGTTTGTTGTGATGTTCTTTGTCTCTTATGCTGCCACTCATCTCAGATAGATGGGATTACTGCTGTGTGCCGAGTAAAACAGCCTGCTTGAATATTTGCCGGAAATAGCAGGGGAGTTAGAAAATTTTTTCCCTAGCATACCATTCCTCTGGTTCGTGCATTTTCTGATCTTGCTGATACGTAACACGCTGCTTCATCATACTATTCCAGACGAGTAAAAGGGCATAGTTTTTGCCCTGGGACTCTCCAATCTTCGTCCCCCCCCCTCACAAAAAAATGTGTTCACGGCTCATAGCTGTCTACGGCCTGGTCATTGCAGCTCTGGAACTTTGGACTGTTAGATCGGCAACGTACAACTGTTAGTTAAAAGTAAGAAAATATGTGATTTGTCATTTGATAGAGTATTTCATATGATTGTATTGCTTTTAATCGCAACATTCTTACTGGCGTCATTTCCTCTTTCTGAGGATGTAAAAAGGTAGGTGGAGAGTGAGTCTGCCATTATAATTAAAATTTCCCAACTTGATTGTGACTGATGGTAGGCAAGAGGGCCTACCGTTACAATGAAAATTCCCTAACCCAGTCTTCACATAAAAGACGACGTTTGATGACTTCCCCGTTGCGTTTCTAGGGTAACGTTAAGGACTAGATAGTTCACAACAGATCAGATAGCGGTCTGTATAATCAAAAATCCCTGGAATATCCGCACATTCCTTAGATTTCCTCAATTCAAAGTCTGTTAAGATGTAGTCTATTATATATCTTGTGCCCCTACCCTCCCATGTGTAGCGGTGAATAGCCTTATGCCTGAAGAATGTATTCGTAACTTCTAATCCCATACTGGCGTAGATATGCAGTAAAAGCTTCCCATTCTAATTAGCTTCTGTATCCTCCCCACATTTACCCATCACCTTTTTGTTTCATTCACTTCTTTTTCAAACACACTCATTGGAATTGCCCGTTAGCACTATCATATCCTTGCTGTTGGCCCTGACTATTACGTCACGCAGTTCATAAAACTTCTGTACTTCATCCTCATCTGCACCCTCATATGGTGAATACATTGATAAATTTCTCCTAATTCCTCCAACAGCTAAATTTACCCACATCATTCGCTCAGTTACGTGCCTAACATAAACTATGTTGTGTGAAATAGTACGGGTATTGCTGATGAACAGTCCTACCAGTAAATCTGTCCTTCCCTTTTTAACACCTCTTAAGGATACTTTACAACATCCTCTCTTCCTAGATACCTCCCTTTGAACGAAAATCATTAACGCCTAACACATCCAGACGCATCCTCTTTGCTGACTCAGCCAGTTCTACTTTATATCTTTCTTCCATACGCCAAATTAACATTAATAGCTTCCCGTCGAATTAAATTTCGTTCGCAAGGAGTACCTCGCCTGACAAATGGAAGTTATGCCCATAGGTCCGAGACTTGCTTATAACGTTCTGAGCGTGCTCCGTGAAAATTCTATGAAGCAGGATGCTACCCTACGTACTCATAGCTCCAGTGAGAATCTCTCTTCTAACGGGTTAGGAACCACCATTGGATTGTATAGTCCTAGCCGCCTGAGCACAAGAAGGTTCATGACTATGAATATATCAGATGCCCAGTCCTATTCCGTAGCAACTGGTAACCCGACTCTCAGGACAATTTACTAGGCCACTCAACCATTACACAGGGTTTATGAACTAGGGCGTGACTACAGTAACCCACACCACATATAATAATTGAATATTAGCTATTGGTCTCAAGACGTCAAAATGTACGATGCCCCAGTTCAATGAGTTGTACACCCCACGGTGGGCTCTGGGCGCACAGCTACATCTAAAGTAAAGTCTGCAGTATTTCTTTACGTTCTTGTATGCTTTGGAGGTCAGCTGAAATGGGTTCTGCGGTACCTGAATGATGGACAGTATTCTCACCGCACACGCCGAGTCCAATTGGCAAGCGGCTGTCCTCTGTGTGCAATAGAAGTTGGGTTAACGGTGTCGTCATAGGAATGGGAATACCCGTGCGTGCCATCTATATTATTTATTCGATAAGATGTGCCTGTACTGTACACACTTCAAGTGAATGAAAACTGTACCTGGAATATCGTAAATGCGTGAGTGCGGCCTCGTGCATGCCTGGCGTCTCAAGAGGGGTTGTCATATATCGCATGTTGGGAGAGGAAAAAGTAAAATGAGGCCCATGGAACGGTCTTAGCTTGTACACGCGTGCTCAAAAATGGTGTCCCGACATAAACAATCAACACTGTCACACTCCAGTACTGATAACGAGGGAAGGGAGTGAAGGAGTAAGGTTGAAGGTCACTCAATACCGAAAAGGAGAAGGGAATGAACTGGTAGTACTGAAGGCATAGTGTGTGTTCATTGCTATACATCCACGACTGTGCCCATTTTAACCACAACAAAATCTTATAGCGGGCTGTCTATCTGCAGAAATGCGTTAAGCGTCATGTTTTGTTTATATCGGGAAACTATTTCTGTGCATGCCTGTACACTTCATAAAGAGACTACACCTTTAGAATACGTAGCCCTATATCACCTTGTGCACGATTCGCACAGCGTACTCAACTCTCCCAGCAAGGCACATAATTTCCGCACGTCATTGTCTCGCATATTACTGTGGTGATAATTCTACGAAATTTGCTATTGTGTTAGTTCTTCCTCAGTGTTACTTGGTATTGCCTGCTGCGGCCTGTCAAGAGATCTAGGCTGGATGTCGTAGTGACTTTTATATGCAGAGGTCTTACCGCACTCCGCGGAGATCTACAGCATACAGAGAAACTCTAGGGCAGTTTCTCTGTATGCTGTAGCTCTATACTTGCTTGTATACTTATGAAACCCGCGATCGGAAGCCTTGATAGTTTTTCGTTGTTTCTCATCTCACCAGAAAAGTGCCGAGGCTATACACTTATTAAGAGCGTGTTTGCTACTTTATGAAGAGCATAAGTGACACCGCCGCTTGCTTTCCGCTAAAGCGGCCGTGTCTCTAATCCCAGCCGATGCGTATGAGTTCTTTGAGTAGAAAATTCACATTCGAATGGGTTGGATTCCATGTAAAACTGAAGGTTCCGTGGCTATGATCACGATTCTAAGTCGATTAAAACTGTAAACTTTCTTGCTCGCTTGCTACTTTTCTAATCATAAACCTGCCGCATCGCCGCCGAAACTTGTTTTTGTTCATGCGTCTGTTACAGCCGGATGCAGCCCTTGTAAAGCGTCCACCTCCGATGAATGTGGGCGACCTATGCTGTGTATAGGAAACTGAGTATTATTGTGTGGTGTGAGAGTTAGAGGAATGTTCGCGACAGCACAACCAACCTGATGCCCCCCACGACCCAGCTAGGAATCGAACCGGAGGTTTCGAGATCCTAAGGCCAAGATTCTGACCACTCAGCTATGTAACTGGACGCCGAAAACCTCTAAGTTTGTGTGACGTTAGACATATAACTAATACAAACGCTATGGGACCTCCTCCTTTTTTGTGAAATTACAATCCACCAAACGTGACCTTACTTTACAAATCTCGCAAGCATGTACGGGTTTCGAACGACGGTCACCTTGGTGAAAATCCATTGACAATATCACTCACCTTACCCAGAGTGCAAATATTATTATTAATAATAATAATAATAATAATAATAATAATAATAATAATAATCGTTTTACGTCCACTAACGTTTACAGTTTTACGAGACAGAGGTGGCGTATTTCAGTAGCTACAAATACGCTCGGATCGATTCCGTTAGCGTGAGCTCAGAAGGCCAGCTCTCTACAGCCTGAGCTACTTAGCCTTGCAAAGTGCGAAGAGGTAGCTGAAGGATTACCTTATAACATTGATTTCCAGCCTAATGAGGGATGTATATTGTCCTCGGCGAGAATAATATAGACTTACAAATAGTGTTCGAATGCCATTAACCCAATGTACAAATCCTAGCGCTGGTAGTGACATTCTTCCCGGGATTTTCCTTCTCCCACAGGTTTAGTCCTGATAAGTGCAAGGACGCGTATCTCAGGCCTAGGGCTAAATAATTCGTTCTGCACAACAATACCTTACTCCAGAGTGTGATAAGTAATCGGAGAGCATCCATTAATATAAACATACGGGACTGATAACCATTAATCCCTTTCAATGGAAATTGGACTTCTGAAAAAAAAAAAAGGAAAACGCCTTGCTGCGATTCCGAGTCTGTGTTAAACTAAGTGGTCGTTTACCGTAACATACCGGGTTTTAGCAGTCCCTACACGTTTGTAACCTAGTTAATTTAAACAACGCCGGCCCAGAGGTCTCGCGCGGGGTTGAGTCTCCCACTTACCGGGAAGATCTGGTTAGATTCTCGGCCAGTACAGGGTTATTTACTGGATCGAGTAACACTCAGCCTGTGTGAAAACAATTGAGGAGCTGTTTGCCTGGGAGATAGTGACCACGGTCTTCAAAACAAAGAATAACGGCAGAGGATTCGCCGTGCTGACCACGCTTAATTACAGGTCTTGGTAGGGTTTTAGCACCATGGAGCTTGTTTGTTTTCTTATGAGTTGTTATAGCTTACAGATTGTAGGCTCAACAACGAGTGACATTACGTGAGATGTGTTGAGTTAAATTGCTACTACTACTACAACAGTACTGCCCAATAGTACTTACATCTTCACAGATGGTTCCCAATTCGATGACACTGTGGGATATCCATATTTACTGCTAACAAACAGGAGAATGTGGTATCTTCAAACTACCACCCGAAACCTCTATTTATACAGCGGAAATTTTAGGTATATGTGCTGCACTTCGTTTTTTTTTTTTTAAACAAGCGATTCGATTCCGCTCTCATCATTACGGATTCCCAAAGTGTTGTCAAGAAATTACAAAATCTCCAGTGGAATCTCCAAACGCATGGTTACTAGTATGACATCGTGGAGCGTACTTTTAACATCTACTCTTCAGGTTGCTCCGTAGCATTTCTTTGAGTCAAAGGACATGGTGGAATTTTTGGCAATGAAAAGGCTGACGTACTAGCCAAACGTTGTGCATCGGAATGTCTACTTAACGCGCTGAAACTCCTACGGATGGAATTTATTCCCACTATTCTACAAGAAATTCGTCACAAGTGGTCTACGAAATGGGGAACATCTCAACTACACAAAGGTAGAGCTTATGCTCTCGTACAACCCAACATCCCTCCTAAGCCATGGTATAAGTTCCATCGGTCACGAGTCAGTAATCCGAATGAGGCTCAATCATGGATCATTCCCTTCACATCTCCATCGCATAAGAGTTTTGTTTTCACCACGCTGCCGATGTCAGTATGCGGAGGATGGAGATCTCAACCACTTAAGTGTGGCCTTTATGAAGCTTCTCGAAACCACTTTCTGTCTGAAATATGTTATCTACAAGTGCCGTTCCCGACCAGTGCTGCATTGGTGTTGCAAGGTGAAAACAATTCAGTTCTCAATGCTGTGATGTTCATTTTGAGAACCGCGGATATAAGCATTCGATTTTGTGCTCATCACATTGTTGCCAGTGTTTTGTTAGTTCTCTCCCGGAAGTGAGATTGTGTTTTTTTATGTACTTGAAGATTGTGGACGATTTGTTTTTTTATTTCTTATATGTACTTTGCGCTGACAATTCATGCGTGTGTGTGTGTGTGTGTGTGTTTTCATTGTACATGAAGGATGACCAAATGTTGTCACAACAAAGGTCAATTAAATAATAAAAAATACTACTACTACTACTACTACTGGAAGTCTCCGTGGCTCAGACGGCAGCGCGTCGGCCTCTCACCGCTGGATACCCTGGTTCAATTCCCAGTCATTCCATGTGAGATTTGTGCTGGACAAAGCGGAGGCGGGACAGGTTTCTCCCCGGGTACTCCGGTTTTCCCTGTCATCTTTCATTCCAGCAACACTCTCCATTCTCGTTTCATAGCATCTATCACTCATTAATATATCACTTTGGGAGTGGCGACCCCATCGTACTTGTTACGGAGATTATCCGTAGTAGTTAGAGGTGAAAGAAGGTGCGGGCTGGAATAGGTCTCAACTACAAAATTAAAGTTAATTTAAAACTGTAACAAAGGTTATATTTTCTTTTCAAAATCAACAATTAACAAAGTATGACAGGTACCAAGTAGCAGATCAACAAATTAACAAATTAGTTTGTTACAAGATTTGGGCTTCGAGCCCCAAGTCTAATTCCTGAGCTCTCAGCTCACAACCGCAATTGCTGAAGGGCAGAAAACCCCAAAGTACGAGGAGCACTTGCTCCTAATTACAATGTTAAGAAAAAGAGCAGACCCGCTCTCAATTTTACAAGCCTATCAAAGGCTACAACAGACTTCATTTCTATCTGCCCTAAAGGCACACAAGGAAACAGGGGTAGTTAATACCCAATCTACTGGGCCTTCGCAGGAAGGAAAACAAAACGGGTTAAGTAAATGGCCCAAAATACAAAATGAATGGAGGCGATAACTTGCACTCCTACACCAAGTTTGTCTAAAACCTATGTGGCGCTAGGCCGATCATACAGGGGCTAATTCCAAGCTAGGGAGGTGACACGTATGAGAAAACTTTACTACATTAAAGAAGAACGGTTATGAAAACGTAGTCGCCTCCTTTTTCAAAAATGAAGGGGAGTTCGAGAGGGTGAAGCACTCTCTATCCCCGCTTTACAGATTTGTAATTTATAGATAGACAGAAAAGAATTTACATTTTAAAAAGGTAAGTTACATACTAAAGGTTTCGAACCCTCCCCGAGAGTTAAACTGCTGAGGTAGCAAGAAATGAAGATGTTAACAGGCCATTACCTTGTAGATGAACTGCTGCTTGAAGAAAGATGCGCTTCCCGCCCCCTGCTACATATTCACACACTAAGAAAGATGTTACTGAAGTGGCCCCGAGACAAAAATCAGCAGTTTATATACCCTCGTGGAACATTCGAGACCTTTCAGGAATGAGTAGACACACCCTTTCGCTTTTATTGGATAGCTGAAAGTTACACATCCACATTGAGAAAGAAAGACACTATTGGTCAGAAATTATTTACAAAAATTAGTTATTGGTTAAATTCAAAACAGGCGGAAAGAAAGGATAACTGTTGCCAACCCCCAAACCACAGAACAAAATTTAGTAAAAACAAAACTTATGAATGCTAAATTTCTTCAAGGAAGTTCATTCCTTTACACCAGAGTGCGTTATCAAAGTTTTGGTAGAGACATCTGTTAGAGAATGTCCAAACTTCTTGATACGGAGCAAACAAACACAAATCAAAATAGACACAGTTCAGAACACTTCAAAATTACCAAATTTACAGTAGTGACGTCTTCCGAAAAACCGTTGAGTTAATTCAGTTTGTTAAAGTTCAGGCTTTCTCCCGTAGAGGAGTTTCAACTGGCGCAATATTTGAATTCGCGGCGTGGAGGTGTACCGCCCGGTACAGTACTAATAGCCTATATATCGTTCATTCATCACTTCCCTGACCCGGGCCTCAAAAGTGGGTTCTTCAACGTGCTATTAAATCTACTGAACGGACCTCTCTCGTTCAAGCACTCTTAAACGTTAACTGGATTCGATCTCGCAACTTTCAACATAGGAACCCTGAGCTACGCAGCTGGTCAGTGTATTGGTAATGTGTGACGATGTAGAACTGTTGTCATATGATGGCGTAGGGTTCAAATTCTTATGCTGTAATCTCGGTTAGTAGGAGCATAGTGTTCTCAAGCCTTCACAACTGCTTTGTAAAACTATTTGCAAAAGTACTAGAAGTACTGTATTTTGTAACCATTACAATTCGTGTAAT
The DNA here is from genome assembly GCF_040414725.1 of Anabrus simplex. Lineage (NCBI taxonomy): Eukaryota > Metazoa > Arthropoda > Insecta > Orthoptera > Tettigoniidae > Anabrus > Anabrus simplex. Next base: position 258,752,546 of record NC_090266.1, read on the forward strand.
AATTACGACAAAGCTGGAGCGCTGGCAAAATTCTTGGAATTTTGTGTTGTTATTGTTGTTGCTATTATTATTATTATTATTATTATTATTATTATTATTATTATTATTGTCCGACTCGTTGGCTGAATGGTCAGCGTACTGGCCTTCGGTTCAGAGGGTCCCGGGTTCGATTCCCGGCCGGGTCGGGGATTTTAATCGCTTCTGATTAATTCTTCTGACTCGGGGACTGGGTGTATATGTCCGTCCCAACACTCTCCTCATCATATTCAGACAACATACTACACTACCAACCACCACAGAAAAACGCAATAGTGCTTACATCTCTCCATAGAGGGTTGGCGTCAGGAAGGGCATCCGGCCGTAAAACAGCGCCAAATCCACATGTGCGACGCAGTTCGCACCCGCGACCCCACAGGTGTGGGAAAAGCGGCAGGAAAAGATTATTATTATTATTATTATTATTATTATTATTATTATTATTATTATTATTATTATTATTATTATTGAGGCCACAGCACTAGTTGCAAATAGAGGATTGTGGGAGGCTTGCAGACTGAACACTAAAATGCATAAGTCTATTATTATTAATAATAATAATAATAATAATAATAATAATAATAATAATAATAATAATAACAAATACATCACAATTAGAAAATACCCCTGTGTCAGTGATAACTTACATTAGTGTGATAATAAAGTTAAAAATAATTACACAACAACAACAACAACAAGAATACAACACGCAATTCCATGCGAAGAAAATATTACAAGAAATACTACTAGTTTAACACACAAACACTTGTTTTGGTTTGTTTTGGTTTGTTTGTTTGTTGCGTGGTTCGGGGAAATGATCGGTTTAAACCCTCATCTCGGCAGTTCCGAAGAGGTTTCCCTTGGTTCACTATTTTTACACCAGGGAAATGCTGGGGTTGTACCTTAAAGTCGCGATCGCTTCCTTCCTGGTCCTGTCCTGTCCCGTCCCGTCCCGTCCCGTCCCGTCCCATAGTCACCTCAAGACCTGAGTCGAAGCGACGTAAAACCAGTAGCAAAATATTCATTCATTCATTCATTCATTCATTCGTAAGGTAGGCCTACAGCTACATTTTGCACTTCTATCACCTGTAGTCTACTCTTTACTATCTACAGAAGAATGAATGAACGAACGTAAACTCAAATAATAAGAGTGCAATTTACTGTGTTATTTACTTACGGATCTGAGTTCTAATGTGCGTTACTGTATTTGCTTGTATTTTGAATTTTGCAATTCTTGTAAACAAAGTTGAATGATCACTGTGCTTTTCTTTCTGTTTGTACAGACCCTCGCACGAGCAACTGGCCTCTGATGAGCAGTCCCTTCCCCACACTCCTCATCTGCTTACTCTACGTCTACTTGGTGAAGGTTATCGGCCCACGACTAATGGAAAACCGCAAGCCATTTGAGCTAAAGAGAGTCCTCATCGCATATAACCTATTTCAAGTGTTATTCAGTTCGTGGCTTTTCTACGAGGTAAAATATATCCATCGTCAGTTTTCTTATTTCAGCAGGTATTTCTGCCCGTTTTCTTTGTTTTAGTAAATGTGCTTATTTTCACCCCCACCCCTACCCATGTTGTAGTGGTATAAAGGTGTAAACAGTACGATGCTTCTGCTTTTACCGGAGTATTTACAAGGTGGTGAACTACGGAGCCTTTCTCACAAAATCCTTAATGTCTTAATATTGGCCAGAAATAGGTCTCTCCACCGAGCTCGATAGCTGCAGTCGCTTAAGTGCGGCCAGTATCCAGTATTCGGGAGATAGTAGGTTCGAACCCCACTGTCGGCAGCCCTGAAAATGGTTTTCCGTCGTTTCCCATTTTCTCACCAGGCAAATGCTGGGGCTGTACCTTAATTAAGGCCACGGCCGCTTCCTTCCCTTTCCTAACCCTTCCCCGTCCCACCGTCGCCATAAGACCTATCTGTGTCGGTGCGACGTAAAGCAACTAGCAAAAAAAAAAAAAAGTCTCTCATTAAAATAAAATTGTATTTTGAATTTCCCGAATCCAGTGGCTCTAAATGGTGATAGTTGTGTGTGTTTTGGGGAGAAATATGACCTAACAGGGAACTCTGTATCTTCCAGTTACAGTAATTCTTTAACATCTTTCAGCTTCTTTCTGAACGGACTTTTTATTTGAAAAGAAAGGAATAATGTCGTGTCCATTTTGTCACTGTTTCAAGGAACTGATATTGGGTAGGCTTATCAAAAAAAAAAAAAAGAAAGAGAACTCAACTCGAATGTGTTAGTGGACTTGTGGTGGAATGACTCAGCTTCCCAAGACTCTCGCTAGTACAGTGTTGACTTCTAAAAATATTGATGTCCTCGGTCAGTGAAAAAGAAAAGTTCATTTCCTTACGGGAATGCTGTTTGGTTTAAAAACCTAGACAGGCATAACTATATAAATAAGTTTTGTCTGTGCATTGCTCAGAATTTCAAAAGGATGGTATTTCTGTATCAGTCGTGCCCACAGTAACAAGGAAATGCACTTTTTACTTTTCCGTAATTTATGTATGTATGTATATGTATGTATGCACATGCATCACGAGAAAACGGCGGAAGAGAATTTAATGAAAATCGGTATAAAAAGTCGGGTAATAAGTCTCTACAATCTAGGCCTTTGGCCACAGGGGTCCCGGGTTCGATTCTCGCCAGGGTCGGGAATTTTAACAATTTTATTCACGCTGACTGAAATGGTAGTTTAGGGGAAGGCCTAAAATTTAATTCTCAAATATTTGTTATTAATGGTCGTATCTTAACGAAAATCGGTAGGGGAAGGCGAGGAATAAGTCGCTACAATCTAGGCCATAAATAATTGTATTCACGCTGAGAAAAATTATAGTTTTGGGGAAGGCCTACAATGGAATTCTCAAATATTTGTCATTAGTGGTCCTATCTCAATGAAAATCGGTATGCAAATTCGGGGAATAAGTCGCTATAATTTAGGTCATAAATAATGTTATTCACGCTGAATGAAATGGTAGTTTAGGGGTGGGCTTAAAATTTAATTCCAAAATAATTGTTATTAGTGGTCGTATCGATAAATACTACATAAGTTATGCAGTATTCTATTTCCGATTATTAGTCTTATGCATTGTTACCATACCGGCTATGATCAGAGAGATTCATGAATTTGGATTTTTGTTACTAAGTGCTTATCAGCGCCGAGTCACGAGAAAATGGGTAAACAGGATTTAATGAAAATCGGTATGTAAAGTCGGAAAAAAGGAACTACAGTCTACGCTATAAATAATTTTATAAGACTCCCTAATATCACAGAGTCGAAAGAATACTAAATGTGAAGAGCTACAATATAGAAAGCTCATAAAATTGATCAACAGTAACATTACATTGCCCATTGTTTGTTGTGATGTGCTTTGTCTTCTGTTGCCACTCATCTCCGATAGGTATTGTCCGGCTCCATGGCTAAATGGTTAGCGTACTTGCCTTCGGCCACAAGGGGTCCCTGGTTCGATTCCCGCCAGGGTCGGGAATTTTAACCATCATTGATTAATTTCTCTGGCACGGGAACTGGGTGTATATGTCGTCTTCATCGTATCATCATCATCATCATCATCATCACGAAGCGCAGGTCGCCTACGGGTGTCACGTCAAAAGACATGCAACTGGGGAGCCGAACATGTCCTCGGACACTCCCGGCACTAAAAGCCATACGCCATTTCATTTCCGATAGATAAGATTACTGCTGCGTACCGAGTATTTTTTTAACATTTGCCTTACGTCGCACCGACAGAGTTAGGTCTTATGGTGACGATGGGATAGGAAAGGGCTACGAGTGCGAAGTGAAGTGGCCTTAGCCTTAATTAAGGTACAGCCCCAGCATTTGCCTGGTGTGAAAATGGGAATCCACGGAATAACATCTTCAGGGCTGCCTATAGTGGGGTTCGAATCCACTATCTCCCGGATTCAAGCTCACAGCTGCGCGTTCCTAACCACACAGCTAACTCGCCCAATCGTGCAAGTGCAACAGTCTGCCTAAATACTGGCGGGAAGTACCTGGGGAGTTTGGTAACTTTATTCTTTAGCATGCCATTCCTCTGTTTAATAAATTTTCCGATACTACTGGTACATAACACACTGGTTCATCATAGCATTCGAGCTATTCAATCCCTACTTTGAGGCACTGATTGGAATGAGAAGTGTGCATATTTAACGGAATAATGGCAGAGAAGTGTTCACGGCTGTCCGTGGCCTGGTCATTCCAGCTCTGGAACTTTGGACTGTTAGATCGGCACCGTAGTACTGTTCGTTAAAAACGAGAAAATGTGTAGTTTTTCATTTGATCGAGTATTTTATGTGATAACATTGCATTTAATTGCTACTTTCCTACTGACGATTTTGTAATGACCTATGCTGACTTCAGTTAGGAAAACCACAGTCAGTCTTTCTGAGAATCCCGTAGCGAAGCACGGGTACATCAGCTAGTTTAATAATATACCAGGTGAATCAGCTGCCCCTACCAGTATTTTGTTCTGCAGCCCAAAAATCATATCAGATCGTCGTGAAGTCTATACTTCTCTGCTAGCTGATCGTGGACCGTTCGAAAAATGACATCCTTGCAATAATTTATTGAACACCAGTCTCTACCATGTTAACTATACCCTCATCATGTGTAGAGATCTGTACCCTTTATTTACAATCCGATTCATGTGATTACCCTAAAAAAGAGCTTTCCTTATATTAACGCCAAGTTATTTACAGTGATCCTCATAAGGAACTTTCACCCCATCAAAGCATTAATTAAAACTGAAAGTACTTTTCTATTATTAAAACTCTCAACCTGACTTTTAACCCAGTGTATAATCATACCATTGCCTGCTGCCCATCTCGCAACATTGTCGAGGTCTTTTTGCAGTTGCTCACAATCTTGTAACTTATTCATTAATTACTCTATAATCCTCTTATCTGATCCTACTCCCAATTAAAGAAGGAAATCCCACGTTAAAGCTATAAAACATACATTGTAACTTATGACAGAGAAACTTGATACATTTCATTGTTCAACCTTCTGTTGAACAAGAGAACAGCATTTGTGCTGCTGTGGAGGTATGGAAGATGTGTAATATAAAACTGCTAATCTGTGGAATTAATACATCGCAAATACCGGCACTGTACTAAATACTATCAACTTTCTAGCCAAAATAGCTTCAAAATATCTTGCTTTACATGATTTGGTGAAAAGTTCAGTAAATCAAGACTTTCATATTACTTTAAAATAAAGGCGCTATCTTAAAAACATCTTAATAGGTTAAGACATGTGAAAATAGAAATGTAACTGAGCTCACATTAACTAGAAGTTTGCTATTAAATATTGAAACATGAAAAAATGTCCAAGCACCATTTGACTTTCTGCTGTTGTGCAGATGACCTCGTACTGTTGACACTTTAAGATATTACTACATTAATTTTAATGTGTGTTATTTTCCTGTTCTTAAGTTTGCTTGGTTTATTCTTGTGCATGTTCTTTACCTGTGTGTAATTGTAAGTATTGTAGATACGTACTGAAATGGTGGTGGCCTCTTTTTGGAAGATAAAATTGTACAGAAAAGTGTAAATTCCGTATTTTAAATGTGAGGATGTTTGTCGTGAAACTGAACGCAGTTTGAAGACAACTGCCCTTGAAAATCAAACTGCCAATGGGTGAAATGTATCCATCAAGGGAACGAACATTTAGCCTACTTCTTAACTTGAAGTCTAATAATAATAATAATAATAATAATAATAATAATAATAATAATAATAATAATAATAATAATAATAATAATAATGTTATTTGCTTTACGTCCCACTAACTACTTTTACGGTCTTCGGAGACGCCGAGGTGCCGGAATTTTGTCCCGCAGGAGATCTTTTACGTGCCAGTAAATCTAACGACACGAGGCTGACGTATTTGAGCACCTTCAAATACCACCGGACTGAGCCAGGATCGAACCTGGCAAGTTGGGGTCAGAAGGCCAGAGCCTCAACCGTCTGAGCCACTCAGCCCGCCAACTTGAAGTCTAATGCAGGTCTTTCAGAGCATGTAAACTCCAGTCGCACACCTTGCACTATACTCTAACCTTTACAACATAATACACGAAAACTGTTGTTTCTTTTTTTTAATTAAGGGCCGTTCTTTGTTATAAAAATAACCAAACATTTTTTCAAACCACATTCATTTTTAGGTTTCACACGCGTTTCTCTTTCTACATAGTTGTCCTGTTTATTTAGGCACTTGTCATAACTTAAAACTAAGTTTTGAAATCCCTCTTTAGAGAAGCCTGCCACCTGCTTTGACAGCCAAGAGTTAACGGCCGTTTTCACTTCTTCATAGTCGTTGAAGCTCTTACCGCCAAGATGACATTTCAGCTGCCAAAAAAAAAGGCGGAAATCGCTCGGAACAAGGTCAGGCCTATACAGTGGGTGATCCAAAAACATCCCACCTGAAAGAGTCAATCAGTTCCTGAGTCTGGACAGCAGTGTGGGGCCTTGCGTTGTCGTGAAGGAGAAAAAATCCCTTTGTCAGCATGCTGAGTCTTTTGTTTTGAACCGCACGTCGGAGACCTAGACACTTTGAGGAAAATTCATTGAGAAAGAGTGGTTATCGTGAATTTTCGTGTCAATTGCAGTCGCCAAATCTCCTGTGATCACAAATGGTTGACCTGAGCATTCTTCGTTATGAACATTTTCACGGCCATTTTTGAACTCTTGCCCATTTTCGAATTTTACCTACGTTCATTGCATACACCTCGCAAAGCTGACGATAAATGTCTGCAGCCTACATGTTTCTTGCACTCAAAACATATTACAGACCGTATCTCTCACGCGGAGGGCAACTCAGTAATATTGAACATATTAAAAATGCACAGTTCAATGTATAGGTTAGGTTCATAGCGGCAACGGACTCCTGTTTGTTCACAAAGGATGCTGGGAGGTAGCGCGCACGCTTGTTGCGGAGAGCGCGCCAACTGTGGGATTAAAATGAAACGGCCCTTACTTAAAAAAACATACCTTGTACAAGTAATATGATGACTTGGCCACTCACTGGTGGGTTATACAAGAAAGTATGTCAGTGGTCCCGTTCCTTAGAGAATGAAAATTGAACGATAATATGACAAAGGGAAAGAAAACCTTGAGATTCGTTAAACGAACCGTAACTGAAAGCAAATACAGTAGATAATACGCGACACTTACGGATTTAACCTTGTTAAAATGGGAGGCAACCTTGTTAAAATGGGAGGCAATTCGACGGTGGCGCTCCTAGTGACTTGACCTGAAAAGTCGCGCTAAATTCAAATATCAATGGAAATGCATATACGAAAATGGATAAACTAATTACGTCCAGAAAGAAAGTATTATTGAGATATTAACTTAGAAGTTGCTAAAGCAATTCTGGATAAATGAAGAATTATTTAAAAGGTTATTATTTAAAGACTGAAATTAGACATACAAACAAGATGTCAAATGGACTGCTGTGTAATGGCTTGATCTTTCATTTATGCATTACTTTTTTTGCTTTAGCATTCCTGCCTGAACTTTTACGGTTAGATTTGTCTTTCTTCTCATTTAAAAAACATTGTATCATCACATTAAGACACTTATCAATAAAAATATCGGCACATTTCTTACACACATGATGCAATGAATTAACATTTAAAAGTTGGACGATTTTCTTCTTAACATGAAGCCTACTAACAGTAAGAAAATCTATAAAATCCCGGCTTTAATCTGAGAAGAGGGATAAAAGAAAGAAAAGTATGAAAATGTTGTCGATAGTGATGCTTTGGGGAATATTTAATTACAATTAGAGTAAAAATGTAACATACCCTTGGCTGTATAGTCGAGGATTTCTAAATTCGCTGGCCTGGAAATGATCTGACCAGATCTTATAATTCTTATATAAGCGTAACGTCCCTTCTTTCTTGTACACTTATCTAAATCACTTCTGTGACATTTCAAAACCCACAGATCACACCTACAACACATCGGTATTAAAGGTTAACTGCTGCACTATACAATAAAATATGCTTATTATATTTTAAGCCAGTTATAATATGGGTCAAGCAGGTCAGAAAATTATGAAGTACTATAAAAATCTCTTTGTCACTGGAAGAATATATATACAGACACAATATTACTTACATTTTCTTGTCACGAGGGAGGCGAAATAAAGACCGCGCATTCTTCTCTACTTCATAGTTACTGCAGCCAAACACAGCACATACCTTTCCCCTCATGTTCAGAGGAGATATCAAGGAATGACACATGCTACTATTTAATTATGTCAACTCACTGAAAACGCATAAATAACACCAAAAACTTAACACACAAATACACGTGTTCTTATGACAATCAGTAGTTCTCAGGTCTACCTGCTAGAGAGAGCTCTAATAGCTGTCCCTCGATATCTGAGTGTCGCGTATTGTCTCTACAGTATTTGCTGAAAGCTTACGGGTTAGGACAACTCCTTCAACTCTGATAGAGAAAAAAATATGTTAAAAGAGGGTAAGTAATTGAATGTCAGTCTAAAATGTGAGCATACATAAATGATACAATCAGTTGTGTACTAGTGTTTTCAAGATTTATACAGACAAGAAGTTGATAATTTACCTCACGGTACGACCGCACATCTCAAGAACTCGTAGCGACAGGGTTGCCACCAATCTTTATTTTCCCAGGATTTTCCCCACTCTGAACAACATCTCCACTGTCCTGGATGAAAGTCTTTCAGAACTTGAAAAGGTCCTGAATTCAGTTTATCCAAGAATTAATTGTATACCAAATAATGGATGTTACAGGATTTAATGAGTTCAACGAGTGGAAAAATTGTCAGTCACACTGCTCATGCTTTGAAATTATTACTTATTTAATGGTTTGTATTGTGTTAACAGCTTGATGCTATCTTCTGTCCATTGTTGAGTGCAGATCATTAACTTAGCAAGTGTGCATAGCATTATATTTGTATTGGATCTAAATTAAATTGCAAAGATATTAAAAATTATTTTTGAGAACATGTAGGAAGTGCTGATGGTCAGGGTGATCAAGACTGAAGTAGTGTGTATGAATATTCCAAACTAAAAGGCTAATACTCTGAAGCTTGGGTAAGTAACTTCAAATTGTTAGAAACATATATGGATGAATCGGGTGCAAGGTGTAAAATGTGTACCTAATAAAAAAAATTGTGGTACATGGAGGACTAATTGATATTAAGCTGTATTCCAGCAGAGTTCGGTACTTAAGTGTAAATGAGTTTCATTAAATGAATAGTTATAATGTTAAGCTGAAAGTAGTCTTAAGTGAAGAAAAATAAGAGCTCTGGTAGTACTAGTAAAAGTTTACCCTTGTGTTAGGTACAACTTGTCAAATACCTCTCTAGAATGCAGGTTAAAAATTGCCCTTGGACCTTAAGATTCAAGCATACCTAAGGAGTTTGATGTTTTGGTCACATTAAAACAAAAATTACCATGGATGTGTTAAGGCATTGATATACTGATTGATGGACTGAAGAACGCATTATTTGGAGGTAAGCTGCACTTTTCTGTGTCGAGCAGTACTTCTAACAAGGGAAACGGAAAAATTGTATCCAATGAATGAATTAATTTAAATTAGATCAGTTTAAAGGTTCACAGTATGAACATCCTTTTTGATTTTAAAGGTAGTCTTGGTAAGCACTGAAACTCATCGTCAGATGAGTTTAAATTGTTTTCCCCTCTGAGTACTGAAATGCTCAGACAGATTATTGTAGCATCACCATTCCTCCTTTCAGGAAAAATACAATTGTAGTACAGGTAATGGATTTCCTTCTATGCGTAATTCTTGAAGAAATTGAAATTCGCATGCTTTCTGCCATAAGGGAATGGTTTTCTCCTTGCCTCTTTGATGGCTTTTACAAAATCACTTGGAATATATCTGTCATGATCTTTGAGTTTACATTCTATGCAGGCATGAACACTGCCAAATTCCATTTGGCTGTGCCCATGAACAAGATATTTCTGCTCTATTTTGATAACATTTTGCAGAGAAAGTGCATTAAACATCATCGCTGTATAATGTGATAGCAAGTTTTGCTTCTAGACAGTGGTGTTGGAGATAATCTGCAAGACATGTTGCAAATGCAGAAACTACCAGATCACCATTCGATTCGTTCCATCAGTAATTTGTTGCCTGATACATTGCAACATTGTATATAGTACGAGTAAAGTTGTGGATAAAGTTCCTGCATGAACAAACGGGCAGGTTTTAAACAACTGTAGATCCATCATTAACATTTATGGCACAATTTTTTCTCCGCATCTGCTTTATCTTTGTTCTGTTGAGACCTAGTATTTACAGTACACTAGGTCTTCTGGTATGGGCTACAGTAATTTTGTTACTTTCATTGATCCATCTGTCTTTGGCTTTGACAATATGAAAGTGACTGAGGTATGAGCGATCTTAGTAATGCCATTCCTTATGCAGCCAGTCTGTGCTATGAATGGTGTGAAAATGTTGCTCATAGGTTCGGTTGGTGCGGGCATTTCAGTGGGCTTGACAGACTAATATGTAATAGCAACATCTCGCTCAGTGAGGAAAGAAATGGGGAAACTACCTCAATCCTCATTTCCCTTGTACGCCTCTTCAGTGATGCCTAGACCATCTATGACAACTAACGGCACAGCTTTTGATCACCCATCCAGCGTTTGGGCTGAGGACTGAATACACACACACATCAATCAATCAATCACTCAATCAATCAATAAATCAATTCTCAAAGATCTGCATTTAGGGCTATTGTTCAGGTGGCAGATACCCTATCAATTGTTTATCTAGCCTCTTCTGAAACAGTTTTGAAGACCTTGCAAATTTATCGAACATTTCCCTTGATAAATTATTCCTTTCCCTTACTCTTTGTTATAAATGAATGTTTGCCCCAGTTTTTCATTTTGAATTCAAACTTTATCCTTATATTATGTTCCTTCCAACTTTTAAAATCTCTACTCATGCTCGTCTACTAATATCATTCCACACCATCTCTCCACTGACAACTCGGAACATACCACTTGGTTGAGCATCTCATCTCCTTACCTGCTAGTCCTTCCAGCCCAAAGTTAAACATTTTTGTAACACTACTACTCCTTTGTCAGAAATCAACCAGAACAAATTGTGCTGCTTTCCTTTGGATGTTTTCACGTTCCTGTATCAAGCAGGTAAGGTTGCCTAATTCCATGACAATTTTTTTTCAAATGTAATTTTTTACGATTATTTTTCTGTTTTCATACACGTGGACTACAGTTGTCGAAGTTCGCATCATGGTTCACCTGCCTGAAATGTATTAAGGTTACAGGATGCATTATTTTTATGTTACTCAATTTAATTCATAAACATGTCACTGTTTCGTAATACCGTGATATGTGCCCTAATTCTGTGGTAGTGGTATCCTTATTCCGTGAGGTGTTTCCTTATTCCGTGATACTTACATAAATAACTAAATGTTATATATCAACTGAACTTATAATCATTAAAAAGCGACTCTATAACTGAATTGCAGTTTTGTTACAAAATACATTCAATTACACACACACATATATATAAAAGAATCATACAAGGAATAAAATGGATGGTCAACTATGTTCCAAGTAATGGTAATTCACACGCCCGAAATATGTTTTTCTCACAAACAACTAATCTTCGCATTGAGAACACATGTAAATGTCTTCGTCAAAATCATCAGGAATATCTTCACATTTATTGTGGTACCACCTCAAACAGAAACAACACTGAATCCATTTTGCACCGGTGCCATTTTTTAAGTCGTGAGCGTAATCTCTTTCACAAATGGAGCAAGTGGAGTTATCACTCGAATGTTTCTTTGCACTACGCATTTCCGAAGTGTCAGGACTGTGAGAGGGACCAGGTTTAGAGTTCTTCGTGGAAGGTAGGTCTACGCCTTTAGTTTGGATTTTGGCCGACTGTGCTTTCCTACGAGTGGTGGGAACATTGGATGGGTCGCAGGATGGACATTGTAGGCATGATTCACCTCCACTGCTTCCGTTTGAATTTCTATCGGAAACTGTAGACGGGACAGTAGCCTCAGGAGAAATAGCATTCCTATTAAACGGGCAAATGCCAGTTTTTCGGAAACCAGCTCTGATTATCTGGGGCGTGAAGCTCTTTTCGTAGCTAGGGTTGAACAGAGAATGGAAGTCGTATCGACTTGGAGTTTTCCCAGGGTTGCTTCTCACGTGTCCATCTATTTCATTATTCCAAGCAGCTTTCAATGAGCGATAGACACTAACATCAAGAGGCTGTAGAAGATGGGTCGTGTGTGATGGAAAAGTGATGATGATAATCTGGTTTTCATCCACCAATTGTAAAACCTCTGGTGATAGGTGAGTAGCATGCGAGTCCATAGTGAGGATGGTCGAGCTTGAGGAAAATTATTAATGAATATTTCCAACCATTTTACAAAAAGCTCGCTTGTAATCCAACCTTTCTTGCTTACTGCGACCATTGCATCAAGGTGAGCACCTTCCTATAAGGCTGGAATGTTCTGCACTCCTTTGAATATAACCAGAATTGGACCAGATTTTCCTGCTGCTTTTGCACAGCACAGCACTGTAGTTGTCGTTCCTTTCTCCGCATAAATACGCCTATAGATATATTTCTTACCTACGCTAGTGACAACTTTGGATCCTGAAGTTACAAACATTAGACCAGTCTCATCACAGTTCCAGATCTGGTGAGGTTTGTCCATGAGGCCATGTTCTTTAAGAACCTTCTCCAGTCAGTCATCATTCATTAAAACAGGATTTGCACACGAAGCACGATATCTCGATAAATTTTCTGGTCGTCTGAGAGATTGAAGCGTTCTCGAAATCCTCGATACCACTTTTTGCCAGCAATCTCCTCAACAATGAACCTCTCTGCTGACCCACGTTGTTTAGCAAAACAATACGCCAGTTTTCTCACTTGCAATACTGCCAATCCAAACACGATCACCTGCATTCATATTATATATTTCGCCAATCTAATTTCTAATTCTGATGACAGAGCAAAGGGTCTGCCAACTTTTCCAACTTCGAATTTCATCAAACTGTTGTTGCTCACATCAAAATGTTCACTACCTTTCATTACATTGTCTTTGAGAGTAGACCAAGGCACTTTGAAATATTTCGAAGCCCTGTATATAGACCAGTGTTCCTGTAGAACTTGCTTGACAGCTAGTTCCACAGCCTGCTTTTCATACTTTTTTTCAGAAGTAGGCTTAGTATCTCCTGCCTTAGAGATGTGCGATTTCTTGGTTTTACCCATAACGCCTCCCTTGTTAGTTGTAACTGAAAATAAAATAAATGTAATATAGACGTGTGTAGGCTTGCATGTAGGAGTTCATCATGTACTTAATGTTACAATTTTAATTTTAGGTTATAACATTTTCACACACCTGTAGTGGAGTAAATTCACCTTGAAATTCATATTGATGCTAAATAAAATTATACGTTTACGAAATAACATATTCTATTCCAATACACAGCATTAAAAGGGAATTATGTGTAGGGAGGTATACTCTGACGATAACATGAATGAGAACAAGGCAGAGAAAACGAAAATAAATCACGAAACTGGAAAGAGTTTACTATTCTATAGAGAAATCTGTGAGTGAAACTAATAACAGTTCTGGAAAGCCTACATCTTTATCTACCGCACAGACATAATATCAAAACATATATTGTTATATTTACCTAATAATCTTGATTTGCGAACTTACAGGCACACAGGACAGAAACACAGCTATTTTCTCACACCTGTTCAGAAATGACGCAGTAGGCCATACACCACACCCTCGATCCAAGCGCTGGTACTCACGTTTGAAAAGGCTAACTTCACGCCATCTCTTGAGAGTTCAGACAACGTGATCTAGGGATGCCTATTGCTGCGATATTCAATCGCAGAAAGTATCAAGGAATTAAGGCTACCACGGAGATAGGCAACCTTACCCTACTGGTGTGGGTTCCATACACTGGAGCCATACTCTAATTGCTGTCTTACCAGAGGCTTGCAAATTTACAAATGTAATAGTGCAGACGAATGAAGTCAGATGATGCAGGAAATATTAGATTATGTAATGAAGTCTTAAGGAAGTAGATGAATATTGTTACTTGGGTAGTAAAATAACTAACAGTGGCAGAAGTAAGGGTGACATAAAATGCAGAGTAGCACAAGTAAGAAAGGCCTTTCTTAAGAAAAGTAAGCTCACTTTGAACATTGATATAGAAATTAGAAAGATGTTCTTAGATACTTTTGTCTGGAGTGTGGCATTGTTTCCAAGTCGAACATGGATGATCTCTATCCCAGAAAGAAAGAGAATAGAAGCTTTTGAAATGTGGTGTTACAGAAGAACGCTGAAGAGTAGAGGGGTAGATTGAATCATGAATGAAGAGATCCTGAATTTGTGAGAGGATATCGATTTGTCTAAATTTGACAAGAGGGGCCGATGACCTAGATGTTAGGCCCATTTAAACAAGAATCATCATCAAATTTGACAAGAGAAGATAGAATAAGACACATCATGAGACACCCAGGACTTGTTCAGCTGGTTTTTGAGGGAAGTGTAGGCAGTTAAATGGCAGGGGTAGACCAAGGTACAAACAGATTAGAGAAGATGTAGGATGTAGTAGTTATATAGAAAGTCCGGCCCCATGATGTAGGGGGCAACGCTTCCACCTGTCACCCGGCGGCCCCGGGTTCGATTTCCGGCTGGGTCGGGGGTTTTAGTTGTAAATGATGAATATCCCTTGCCTGGGGACTGGGTGTTTGTGTTGTCCTTAACGTTCCTTTCCTCGCAAGTAGGGTCAACAGATCTCTATAGGTCGACGCCCTGAACAAATATAATTTTTTTTAAAAGTTGCATAGAAATGAAAAGATTAGCACCAGATAGGGTAGCATGGAGGGCTGCATCAAACAAGTCGATGGACTAATGAAATAATAATAATAATAATAATAATAATAATAATAATAATAATAATAATAATAATAATAATAATAATAATAATAATAATAATAATAATAATAATAATAATTCATTCATTATCATTATAGACTGTTATGCCTTTCAGCGTTCAGTCTGCAAGCCTCTGTGAATTTACTAAACGTCGCCACAATCCTCTATTTTCAACTAGTATTGTGGCCTCATTTAGTTCTATACCTCTTACCTTTAAATCGTTAGAAACCGAGTCTAACCATCGTCGTCTTGGTCTACCTCTACTTCTCTTACCCTCCATAGCAGAGTCCATTATTCTCCTAGGTGACCTATCCTCCATTCGCCTCACATGACCCCACCACTGAAGCCGGTTTATGCGTACAGCTTCATCCATCGAGTTCATTCCTAAATTAGCCTTTATCTCCTCATTCAGAGTACCATCCTGCCATTGTTCCCACCTGTTTGTACCAGCAATCATTCTTGCTACTTTCATGTCTCTTACTTCTAACTTATGAATAAGATATCTGGAGTCCACCCAGCTTTCGCTCCCGTAAAGCAAAGTTGGTCTGAAAACAGACTGATGTAACGATAGTTTCGTCTGAGAGCTGACTTCCTTCTTACAGAATACTGTCGATCGCAACTGCGAGCTCACTGCATTAGCTTTACGACACCTTGATTCAATCTCACTTACTATATTACCATCCTGGGAGAATACACAACCTAAATACTTGAAATTATCGACCTGTTCTAGCTTTGTATCATCAATCTGACATTCAATTCTGTTGAGTTTCTTGCCTACTGACATCAATTTAGTCTTTGAGAGGCTAATTTTTATACCATACTCATTGCACCTATTTTCAAGTTCCAAGATATTACACTGCAGGCTTTCGGCACAATCTGCCATTAAGACCAAGTCGTCAGCAGAGGCCAGACTGCTTATTACATTTCCACCTAACTGAATCCCTCCCTGCCATTTTATACCTTTCAGCAGGTGATCCATGTAAACTACGAACAGCAAAGGTGAAAGATTACAGCCTTGTCTAACCCCTGTAATTACCCTGAACCAAGAACTCATTCTACCATCAATTCTCACTGAAGCCCAATTGTCAACATAAATACCTTTTGATTGATTTTAATAATCTACCTTTAATTCCATATTCCCCCTGTATAGCGAACATCTTCTCTCTCGGTACCCTGTTGTATGCTTTCTCTAGATCTACGAAACATAAACACAACTGCCTATTCCTCTCGTAGCATTTTTCAATTACCTGGCGCATACTGAAAATCTGATCCTGACAACCACTCTGTGGTCTGAAACCACACTGGGTTTCATCCAACTTCCTCTCAACTACTGATCGCACCCTCCCTTCCAAGATACCAGTGAATACTTTACCTGGTATACTAATCAATGAGATACCTCAATAGTTGTTGCACTCCTTCCTGTTCCCTTGCTTATAGATAGGTGCAATTACTGCTTTTGTCCAATCTGAAGGTACCTTACCAACACTCCATGCTAATTTTACTACTCTATGAAGCCATTTCATCCCTACCTTCCCACTATACTTCACCATTTCAGGTCTAATTTCATCTATTCCTGCTGCTTTATGACAACGGAGTTTATTGACCATCCTTTCCACTTCCTTTAGCATAATTTCCCCATCATTTTCCTCCTCCCCATGAGCTTGGCTATTTGAAACACCACCAGGATGATTTCCTTTTACATTGAGAAGATGTTCAAAATATTCCCTCCACCTCTCCAGTGATTCCCTGGGATCTATTATGAGTTCACCTGAATTACTCAAAACACTGTTCATTTCCTTTTTCCCTCCCTTCCTGTCCAGAAAGGTTTCCATGCTGCTTGACCTAGCCTTTCCAGGTTATTACCAAAATCTTCCCATGACTTCTTTTTGGATTCAACAACTATTTGTTTCGCTCTGTTTCTTTCATCTACGTACAAATCCCTGTCTGCCTCGGCCCTTGTTTGGAGCCATTTCTGATAAGCCTTCTTTTTACGTTTACAAGCTGCTCTCACTTCGTCATTCCACCAAGATGTTCGCATTTTCCCATCTTTACACACAGTTGTTCCTAGGCATTCCCTTGCTGTTTCTACTACAGCATCCCTCTATGCCACCCATTCACTTTCTATATCCTGAACCTGCTTACTGTCTACTGTTTGAAACTTCTCACTAATCATATCCATGTACTTCTGTCTAATTTCTTCGTCCTGGAGATTTTCTACCCTTATTCATTTGCAGACAGATTTCACTTCCTCTACCCTCGGCCTAGGGATACTTAGTTCACTACAGATCAGATAGTGGTCTGTATCATCGAAAAATCCACGGAAAACTTGTACATTCCTAACAGATTTCCTGAATTCGAAGTCTGTTAAGGTATAGTCTATTATGGATCTGGTACCCCTAGCCTCCCATGTGTAGCGGTGAATAACCTTATGCTTGAAGAATGTATTCGTAACGGTTAAACCCATACTAGCACAGAAGTCCAGCAAACGCTTCCCATTCCCATTAGCTTCCATATCTTCCCCACATTTACCAATCACCCTTTCGTATCCTTCAGTTCTATTCCCAACTCTCGCATTGAAATCGCCCATTAGCACTATTCTATCCTTGCTGTTGACCCTGACCACGATGTCACTCAATGCTTCATAAAACTTGTCCACTTCATCCTCATCTGCACCCTCACATGGTGAATACACGGACACAATTCTAGTCCTAATTCCTGCAGCTGACAAATCTACCCACATCATTCGCTCATTTACGTGCCTAACAGAAACTATGTTGTGTGCAATGGTATTCCTGATAAGGAGCCCTATCCCAGACTCTGCCCTTCCCTTTCTAACACCCGTCAAGTACACTTTATAATCTCCTATCTCTTCCTCGTTATCTCCCCTTACCTGAATATCACTTACTCCTAGCACATCCAGATGCATCCTCTTTGCTGACTCTGCCAATTCTACTTTCTTTCTTCCATAAGCCCCATTAATATTGATAGCTCCCCATCGAATTCCATTTCGTTCGCCAAGTTGTTTCCAAGGAGTCCCTTGCCTGTCAAATGGGAGTGGGACTCCGATACTCCCATAGGTCCGAGGCTTGCTTAAAATGTTCTGAGCTCGGTAAATTCATGAAGCAGGATGCTACCCTACTTGCACATAGTCCAAGTGAGGATCTCTCCTCTGACGGGTTATGGACCACCGGTGAATTGTATAGTCCTAGGCGCCTGAGCACAAGGAGGGCCATGACTCAGAATATGTGCGAGATGCCCACTCCTATTCCATAGCAACTGGTATCCCGACTCTCGGGACCACTTACTAGGCCACTCAGCCGTTGCCCATGGTTCACGAACTAGGACATGACTACAGTAATCCACAAATATGAACCACCTAATAATAATAATAATAATAATAATAATAATAATAATAATAATAATAATAATAATAATAATAATAATAAAACATTGTCCATTAGGAGAATTTTATTTTACTATTTTACATGTGAATTTGATTATTGGGATAAATATATTTACTGGTAGGGCCTACTAAGTCCATTGTGCAAATGAATTAGAAGGTACAACCATATATTTCGCAGTGTATGTACTTTCAGTATAATCTTAACACTGTTTTTTCCCCTAAAGAATAGGATGAGGAAAGAGTAAAAGGATGTGGATCTTTTATTTTGACTTGTATTTCGAAGTAATTATAAGAATCTCTGTTTTGAATGTGTTCCGTTAGACATCGGTAAAAGGCCAATTCAACTGAACCACTGGACTAACTTGTGAAAATCTATTGTAGCCTATCCTTGGAAAAAATTCACCCCACAAATACAACCCCAGTGCAGCAGCCTGAGATTACTTTTCATTATAAGTGATTGCAGAAGAAAATGGGTGCATTGGATATCTAAGGAACAATAAAATTCATTTTACCTTAGTTCTAGTGAAACTTTCAAATCTTACTATCATAAACTACTTACAATAAATTACTGGTATATAAACAATTGTAGAGAAGAAAAGTATAGATAAACATTAGAATCCTCGGGTATATAATACTTGAGTAACCATGAAAACTATTCCTTCTGCTGTTCAGCAGAGAGATTGTCCAGCAACTTCAGCAGAAGCCTAATCTAGGTTAAATTGCTACTGGATTTGAAAACGGTATGTTCTAAAATGATTTGCTCCTGTTTCTCATTAAATAGTAAACAGATACTGGCTATTGGTATGTAATGCAGCTGCACAAGATGATGTATTGCAGCAAGCTGGATACTTAACAAAATCAATGATTGACGAATTGATGCTGAGGTTAAGACTATAAAAGGACATCAGGCGCATAAATGAAGAAAAAGGAATCTGGGCTCCTCAGAGTGAGTGTATCAGATTAGGAGAGAGATACCATGGTTGTTGAGAATGAGGAGGTTGTGGTATATCTAACCAACTTTCCACCAAGTAGCTACCTTGCTATGAATGATTCTTTGTGAAACTTCATTTACATTGTTTATTATTTGGCAAGGAACAGAGGTACTAAGTATTCTTAAAGGCAGAATGACACTCCAGCTTTTTTTACATTATTGTTGTGCATTCTAGTGAAAAGTTAAGGTAGCTTCTCTCAAAGCTTTAAAACTTGACGATTTTCCCTTTCATTTTTGTGTAGGATCTTGCTGTACTACGTAGCATTTGAATCATAAAAGCCTTATCCGTAAATGTTATTGTTCACAGAGCATATGGTATCCATTTTTAACTAAATTTCTTGAACTGATTTATGTACTTATTGTGTTAATACAGACAAGCATTTCCTTGGTAGTCATCTAGAACCGTCCTTTCAATAGTCCCAGAGTACACCATAACATAACTCTGATCAATGCAAGCAGACTTTTACTATCTCATTGTGAACTCTTTCACTTCTCAGTGCCTGATGAGTGGCTGGCTGAAGGATTACAGCTTCCGGTGTCAACCTATTGACTATTCAAACTCTCCTAAGGCTGTTCGGGTGAGTCTGTGTGACCCAGAGGAATGGCTGCATAGACCAGCTACAGATCATCTTTAAACTGTAAACCATATTTGAACAGCATTGGAAGTTTTAAATCAATAAGAAAACCTGCCTGGCTATCGCTGCATGGCACTTCAATCTTGGAATATCTGTACCTGTACAGATAATTGAAGGAAAGGGTCAAATGTTCTGAAAGTAGGTAGTTCTGACCAAAACAAGAGAATATCTAGTGAACATATAATATATCCTGAAACAGTTATCTGTAGATATGGCCCAGTCTCTGCCATCAATCAATCAATTTTAGTTTGCAAATGGGACAGATCAAAAGCAAAAAATACTTAAATGTTTCCAAGTGCTAGGGACTGCCTAACAGAGGTGGTTTAACCTGGAAGGACATGGATTCAGTTCTCGGTCGGGAAGTCTAAAATTTTGGTAAGAGATATCCACTTCTTAAGGGTACATTGCTCTGAGGTTCACTTAGTCGAACAAGAAATGCATACCATGTTAATCGTTGGCGCAAAGATGGTAAAGCATGAAAATAACCACCCTATCCCACTTAATGCCAAGGTTATGAATAGTGGTAGCCTTGACCTTTCACTCCTCCAAGGACCTTCATCCCCTGTAGAGAGATGGCATTGCTTAGCTTACTGCAATTACTACATGCAGTAATTATATAAATGTTAATACATTATTTTCACTATTTTATAGATACAAATTGCATAACATGTAGTAGGTCTACATCTTCCTCTTGCTAAATAATTGCATAGTCTTATGCCTGTGTGTTCTGCCATGTTCTTACCTTTACTATAAATTTACACACATCTTTGAGAGAGGACTCCAGATTTTTCATTCTTACCCACAAATTATTTTGCTTTGTTTCTGAAGCATACCCCAATTCAACTCTAACATGGATTTAGTGACTCATCTTTCTTGTCCTTTGTTATCTCATAACATCCATGTAATCATATGCAGTGATCTAAATGCTCTCTTACTACACTTTTTCCACATATCATCGCTAGTTATATTTATTTCTCCCCCATCGTTTGTCTCTTATGCGAAGGTTCTAGGTTTGATTCTTCTATCGAGGTGGTGGGAAGTGGTTTGCTCGACCTCTGAGACTAACCGAGGAGTTGTATGTAGCTTGACAGGACTAGTCAAGTGAGCCAAGGAATATGGCTTAGCCTGCAGTGTGCAACGACATCCTATCAGGCTGGGCAGCAGTTGCCTTGGTAGGCCAAGGCTCTTAAATAACCTATTAGTATATAGCTATATGTAATAAACCAGCAAGTTACCTGCGGCTTCGCTCGTGTGGATTTCGTAATTTGAAAAAGTAATCATTTCTAGGTACTGTACAAAGACATTACCTGAAAATCCCTGAAGTATAAAAACTTGCAGAAAAATAGTGTCATTTACCCCAGAAACTCTTCATAACAATTTGTGGTATTGCCTTTTGGTGCTAAGATGATCAGAACTGTACATGTGAGACAGTCTTCTCTCTAGTTGAAAAACAAAACGTGTTTCTATATTTTTTAAAGGAAATTCAAAATACCAACTTTCAAGTCTGTAAAATCTTCAGTTTAAGAGATAAAAGTATCCTCTTGAACTGAATTTCGACTCCTTTACTTATTGTCACTCCCCCCCTTCCAAGTCTTTTCCAAAAACAAAAAACTACGTGTTTATTTTTAAAGGAGATTCCAAATACCAGTTTTCACATCTGTAACCTTCAGTTTTTTGAGACATAAGTATTCCCAAAAAATAAATGTTTTTCGCTTGCTTTCACCCTCTCCCTTACGTGAATTTTCCGAAAACAAAAAATTGTTTTATTTATAAACGAGCTTCCACATGCCAATTATGACTGGAACATCTTCAGTTTTTGATATGTCTCCTCATAAAAGTAATTAAACTCCTTTTCAACCCCCTCCCCCCCCCAAGTTGATTTTCCCCCAAAAATGCACGTTTATTTTTAAAGGAGACTCCAAATACCAATTTCCATGTCCGGAAAAACTTATTTTTATTAGATAGGGCCTATAAATATCCTCATGCAGATAAATCTATTATATTTTCAATTCTTTCACCCCCCACCCTGTAATTTGATTTTCCGAAATCGAAGAAATGTGCATTTCTTTACTTTTAAAGGAGATTCCAAATGCCAATTTTCACATCTGCAACATCTTAAATTTTTGAGATATAAGAATCCTTATACAAATAATTGAACTAATTTTTCAATTCTTTCACCTTCCCCCTTAAGTGGATTTCCCAAAAAGAAAAATATGTATTTCTTTATTTTAAAATCAGATTACAAATACCAATTTTAACACCCTCATCTCCTTAGCGACGGAATATACAAAAATCCTCCTTTGGTAAGCACCTACACTCCAATATAAATGTATCCCCAAAATTTCATTTTATGTGCAATAGTTTTGGCTTCACGATGATGAATCGGTCAGTCAGAGTTATTTTATATGTATAGATGTTGTTTTGCTAGTGGCTTTACGTCATACAGACACAGATAGGTCTTATGGCGATGATGGGATAGGGAAGACCTAGGAGTTGGAAGGAAGCGGCTGTGGCCTTTATTAAGGTACAGCCCCAGCATTTGCTTGGTGTGAAAATGGGAAACCATGGAAAACCATCTTCGGGACTGGCGACAGTGGGGTTCGAACCCACTATCTCCCGCATGCAAGCTCACAGCCGCGCACCCCTAACCGCACAGCTAACTCGCCCGGTAGATGTAGTTGTAATGTGTCTTCTGTTGTATAATTTGTGTCTATTAAGAAGAATAGAAATGCCTTTTTTTTTTTTTTTTTTTTTTTTTTTCCCTGATGTTCAGGCAGTAAATTCCCCTCCACCCTCACTGCTTTTGAGAGAAAGTTATAGTCTGCATGAAAGTTTGTATGAAGTCTTTCATGAAAAGTTTTGCCATCTTCTGCACTGTTATTTTCTCAATTTTCTGAAGTATTAAGAGCAGTAGTACACTATTCCTTAAATGGCATAACTAGTTTCTTTACACTGATAAATATATTTACATGGTAAAGAACAACAAAATTCTACTACCTTAAAAGTAACCTTGTACTTGTGTCTTAGTACCTGGCAAAAGTAAATAAATGAAATATAAATAAGTATTGCACATATTTACACACATTGCAGGTTATTTGTTCCTTGATGTCCCTGAATAGGAACAAATGAAACGTTTAATTCAATTCGTCATGGAAATGGTGAACACTTTGTTTCATTTAGTAATGGTAAAGACTGGCCCATATTTCGACAGACAATTGATCCATATTCACTGACTATATTATTTTCTTGTTTGGTCATTTTAATCTGTAGTGAAAGTTAAATAAATGTCTTAAACGCCTTCAATATGTTCTTTCTTAAGGATTTCACATTATTTCAGTAGGCTTCATTACATTCTTAGGATTGTGAGAACTCCAAACATAACCATAATTACATACTTTTATTCATTAGGTGTACATATAAAAATTTTAACTTGGAGACTTTTGTAAGAAACCTACCTCAGTAAGGAGGAAGATAATGGTGGAAGGCAACAATTTACCAGAAAAAACAAAAAATTAACAGATTTAGGAGTAATATGGAATTGTATTATTCAAACATTATTTGGTGTCATTTCATGGAGAATCTTCCAGATTGGCTGTTTGATGTTCTTTTTTACGATCCCAGCAGTGGCCTTGCCAGATAAGTTTCTGCCTTCCATCATTTTCTTTGTACTTTAAATTAGACACACTATTATTAAAATCAATCTCTCATGGACATTGTCCCTTTAAATTGATATTGGAAAAGGAAATTTCATGCATTTGAGTCTTTATTATTTGAATTACAATGGAAGGTTCTGAAAGGAAAATGTGAATAATGTAACTTAGTGTAACATTTTAAGCCATCTTATTTTTCTTTGTGCAGTAGTTTCTTGTTATGTAGTTTGTAGTTAAAATCTTTTTTACAGTAGGTCTACTTGTTACCTTTTCCTATCTCCTGAAGTAATACTGTCTTTATATTGTTAATTCAAATTTTTGGTATATTTCATAAATTCCTTAACCTGTTCACTTTTGTGTGTTATCTCAAAAAGAGTACTGCAGGGATTCTTGAACAATGCTTGCTTGATGTGGATTACCGGTACTACCATGCTTGTTGATCTTTCAGATCTGCTTTGTATTGATGAGATTAATTTATGGTGTGCATGGTCTAGATATTAACCACACATAGTTGATTAAATTAAATTTTGATGGGTTTCTTTGGTGCTGGTTTCAGGTCTTTTGGTATTGCATGACTAATTCTGCTAATCTTGATGTACGGTACTTAACAAATCAATGGGAAAGATCTTGTGTGCATTTTACCGGTACCTACCGTAATGTAACTTCTAGTTATGGACTGGGGAGGAAAATTATATGCAGTATACTGAAGTGTTAAAGTTAAAGAAAAGTTGGCTTAATGCATGAAGTGATGCTTGTTACAGTGGGGAGTTTATTTTCTGTAAAGTTGCATTTAAGTATGGTATTTTTGTTAAGTTATGATTTATTTATGTAAGTTCCAAGAGGTGTGAATGATACTTATCATTGGTATTTCATTGTAATAGTTGTGCATTTCCCTGATCTGTATTTGTAAACATAATTGATCTCTTGAATACTTGTCCAAATAATGTTCACATATGTTTTCAGAACATAAAAATTAATTTTGTCTGATAATGTAGTCTCTCTTCTTGTGAGTGCTCTTCTAATTAATTGGAGATAAGTACTCTGGCTGTGGATTTCAGAAAGGTATTACTCCAAAACTGGTGTCTCATTGAAATGAGAACTCATGGAAGAGGCAATGGGTACATGGATATATGCTTTTAACATGCTAAGCTACACTCATTGGTGTAGTTGTACATACTATCGAGCATAGGAAAACCAACATGCTATGTACAGCTGCAAGTGAAAGTATACAACAGATGTCTGATCGCACAGCTGTGAGCTTGCCTTCATGAGATAGGTTTGAATCCCACAGTTGGCAGCTGTGAATATGGTGGTCTGTTGTTTCCCATTTTCACACCAGGAAAATGCTGGGGTTGTACCTTAATTAAATCCATGGCTGCTGTGTGATATGACATTAAACAAATAGAAAAAATTATCTGAAAGCTATTGTAACTTTTCAGACTGAGAGGAGGGGGAGAGAGCATATGTCAGTACATGGGATGTCAAAACAAATGTCTATTCATTAAAACTGGTAGTACCAAGCTCGATAGCTGCAGTCGCTTAAGTGCGGCCAGTATCCAGTATTCGGGAGATAGTAGGTTCGAACCCCACTGTCGGCAGCCCTGAAAATGGTTTTCCGTGTTTTCCCATTTTCACGCCAGGCAAATGCTGGGGCTGTACCTTAATTAAGGCCGCGGCTGCTTCCTTCCCACTCCTAGCCTTTCCTGTCCCATCGTTGCCCTAAGACCTATCTGTGTCGGTGCGACGTAAAGCAACTAGCAAAAAAAAAAAAAAAAAAAAAAAAACTGGTAGTATTCTAAAATGTATTCTACTTATCTTTTATTACAAGATGTTAGAATCATTCCGTATTGACGGTTTTCACTTTACAATGGCGAAAAATGAAAGTATCCTCCTATTCAATACATCATATATTCCGTCATTAGACGGAGTAAACAAGTTCAGACATGTTACGGCTCGTTTGAGCCATCTTCAGTGAAAAAATTAGGGGGGTTGGAATAATTTACATAATGAGTTGAAAAAATGCTAAAAAACATAATGAAAGCGCAAATGAAAAAACAAACAAAAGAGAGCCTAGACGGAAACAAAATAGCACAAATATACAATATTTACATCAATATGAAGAGTGCTAGTAGTGCTACTATCATTCATTTCCATCTGCATCATTTGTTTTCTCATTCCCTTGTTTCTTAGGTTAACACAGTTTTTTAGTATCAATTATTATTTCAAATTAACTCCTGTTTCACTGAATTTTGTTGCAATAAGTTGTTTTTTACTCTGCATAGTGATGTAAATATTGTATATTTGTGCTATTTTGTTTCCGTCTAGGCTCTCTTTTGTTTGTTTTTTCATTTGCGCTTTCATTATGTTTTTTAGCATTTTTTCAACTCATATTATGTAAATTATTCCAACCCCCCTAATTTTTTCACTGAAGATGGCTCAAACGAGCCGAAACATGTCTGAACTTGTTTACTCCGTCTAATGACGGAATATATGATGTATTGAATAGGAGGATACTTTCATTTTTCGCCATTGTAAAGTTCTACTTATCTGTTTCTTTCTCTGTACAGGAGAGTAGGGTACAGCCAAATATCTAAGGTTTGAAGCCAGATCACACAAACTTGTAAAAGTCTGATTGGAAAAAAGGATGTATACTGTAAAATCAATCATATTTACCCTGTAAGCACCCAGAGTAAAAACATTAAAAACAGATAGGATTACCATAAATATCAGTTCAACAATACCTAACAACCAGGGGCAATTACCTCTTGCGTTAAAGAAATTTTCAATCTGAAGATAAAACCATATTCATTGAAATATAACTTACAATTTTGTGAACCATATTTTGTAAGTAACTAGTACAGACTACTTTAAAAATGCATTTTAACATCTTGGTTATTTTGCACAAAAATTGCACAAGTATACTTTCAGATATCTTTGTGTTTTTTTGCTAGTTGCTTTACGGCGCACCGACACAGGTAGGTCTTATGGCGACGATGGGGCAGGG
Organism: Anabrus simplex; assembly: GCF_040414725.1. Lineage (NCBI taxonomy): Eukaryota > Metazoa > Arthropoda > Insecta > Orthoptera > Tettigoniidae > Anabrus > Anabrus simplex. The sequence continues at coordinate 258,779,240 of NC_090266.1, forward strand.
AAGGGCTAGGAGTGGGAAGGAAGCAGCCATGGCCTTAATTAAGGTACAGCCTGGTGTGAAAATGGGAAACCACAGAAAATAATTTTCAGGGCTGCCGACAGTGGGGTTCGAACCTACTATCTCCCGAATACTGGATACTGGATATCTTTGTGAGCAGAGTTCAAAAGGAAGATAAGCTTTTATATAAATTTTAGAAACTAGGCCTCTTACATGCATTTGAACACTTTTAAACTACAGTATAAACATTGTTTATATCAATTGGAAGCTAGCTAAATACATGTGGTGATGCTGAAAAAATTGTTTGTAATTACCCCCGTATATGCCAAGATGTTTCCTTGTTATTAATCAATGAAATAGGAGCTTTTACAATATTAAGATGTGAAAATGAATGCAAATTTTATACTGCAGGTACGGTATTATTCATGTGAAGAGAAACTTGCCTTTTTACATAAATGCTGCAAAATGTTATAAATGACATAGAAAACACTTCACCTTCTGACATCTTGCCATTAACTCACGTTTTGAGTTGTGCTGAAGTTATTACAACTACTCCTGTGCAGAGAGCAGCACCAATTAAGTCACTGTCATGATAACTGTTACTGGTGAAATTCTGTGTTCGACAATAAATACTCTGCTCTCCCCTATCTCTCCAATCTATTTAAAACTCTTGTTTTTATCAAACCCAAACAGTCTAGGCCAGATTCCAGCAATAAGAGATTCAAGAACCAAGTTTCACCTATATGGACTATTTTTGATTTGCCACCCTACAAATATAATAATTTTTGTTGTCCTTAATTAGGACACACTTTTAAATCATGAAAAAGAAAAAGGAATTAAAACCTTGTAGACTGCTATAGATATAAGTATCCCCTTGTTTTAAAATAAAATCCCTTCCATTTTAATTTTGAAAAAGTGTTCCTGAAATATTTGTTGAGTGCTTAAATTAGTAGAGATTTATAAATGTTATTAGGTAACGGTTACTTATGCAAATGAAGCTATTGCAAGAGCTGCTTGGTTATGGAAGCATGTGGTATATATTGGCGTTTGTTTGCAGATTAGCATGTCAGGTTGGCTTACTGGTCGCTATAATTTCCGCTGTGAACCAGTCGACTATTCAAATCACCCCAAGACACTAAGGGTGAGTTTCTAATCCATTTAATTACTGCAGATTTTAAATATTTCTGTAATTGTATGAATGAATTCAAGATGTGTGTTCTTCAGAGGAATTGGGTCTTTTTTTTTTTTCCATTCTTATGCAACCTTATTTTGCTTTAATGCTGTAATTTACATGGTGAGTACTGCATAGTATTCTAGAAGCATCTCTTTCATTATTAGCATGTATTTAAATGAGAATGCATATTTAAAAGCCTTAATGCAAGTGCATCATCCTGCGTATTGTTACAAAACCATAGAATTGCAGCTTGATGTAGCTTGGCTAAGCTCAGTATTACTAACATTCATCTAGTAACTACTCTCTTCCTCAGCACAGATTTGAGAAGTAGCTGATAGTAACAAGACAGTTATATTGTTATGGCATCTTCTTGTGGACAGATATGAGTAAGACATGCATTGTTATTATTGGCAGAATACATTCTTGAAAGTGCTTCCTTTACGTGCTTGATATATTGTTTTCAATTAAGATATTTTGATATTCTCAAAATCCAGAAGTGAAATGCTTAGTATTTTAATTTTAAAGGAAGCAGTTAATATGCCAGTCTGAGGGAAATGTACTAGTTTTGGTATATTATAAAGGAAAAACTTTCCTTTGAAGTAGAGATTTGAAATGTCTATCTCATGTACGATAGCTGAAAATGTGATCAGAATACATGAGGAAATCCCATTCAGGCTTTTGGTAATGTTACAGAGATTTCATGGTGGACAGAGGAGGAAGAAGGTGCTGGCATGAATGGGTCGATATAAGACAGTCAAAAGATTAATTTAAAACTTTAAAATGAGATATATTTCCTTCTATTTTTTGTCTTTTCAGATGTTAAATTTTAACAAAACGAAATTTCAGGGTACAAAACTAGCTCTTTAGCTTAGGTACAAAGTTGGAAAAATCAACAAATTGCTAAATAACAATCTGAGCTTACAGCTCCCACATTTACAATTTTACTTGAGCACTACTGTTCCATTCACACAGTAGTCAAGGAGATGGATCTCCCAATTTCTTTTATACCCAGGTAAGAGCCTCCTTGCTCTATAAGTTTGTCTAGGAGACTACTCTCTAAACCTTATAACCTTTAAACATTATAGCACCGGGCGAGTTGGCCGTGCGCATAGAGGCGCGCGGCTGTGAGCTTGCATCCGGGAGATAGTAGGTTCGAATCCCACTATCGGCAGCCCTGAAAATGGTTTTCCGTGGTTTCCCATTTTCACACCAGGCAAATGCTGGGGCTGTACCTTAATTAAGGCCACGGCCGCTTCCTTCCAACTCCTAGGCCTTTCCTATCCCATCGTCGCCATAAGACCTTCCTGTGTCGGTGCGACGTAAAGCCCATAGCAAAAAAAAAAAAAAAAAAAAAAAAAAATAAACATTATAGCCTTCCAAAGGCACCATTCAACTTTTACATAAAATTTACATTTTCAAAAAATGTTCAGGCCTAGCAAAGGCACAACCTACATTTTACAATTCAAACAGCATTTACTGTCTTAGATGCTAAACAGTCTAACATCTTAAAACATTAAAGGAATGAAAATGTTTAACAGGGTTATAGAGTACCCATCCTACCAGGCCCTTGTGAAAAACAAGTTAAGATACTGGCCCAAAACTCAAAATGGTGAGGAGGCAGACACTTGTGCTCCTTGAAAATGGAAATAAAAGTTTAAAACCCTATTTGGGCTTATGGCCCGAAGTTAGAGGCTAATCCTATACTACTGAGGTGACTAGATGGAGAAAATATTTAAGTTACAGAGATTACAAATGGTTACAAAATCAGTCACCTCAAAATAAAGTTGATAGGGAACACGAGAGGATATCTTGCTCTCTATTCCCTGATTATATTTAAGTTTCTTTGGTTTGTTTGTGATTTACATTAGAAGTCTGAAATTTAGAAGTTTGAAATTTATATTTTAGCAAATTGAAGTTACATTATTAAAGATTGGAAACCTTCCCCTTGAGCTAGCTTGCAAAGACGATTACTTAGTTATACCAGGACTGCCATTACCTTGAGCTGATGGACTTCTCAACAATGGATGAGGCACCTCTGCTTCCCTTTACAAACACATACACTAGACTGGAGCGATGAATAAGACCACCTGGTCCAAAAAATGTGCCAGCTTTTATACCCAAGAAGAGGGTTCCAGAAAGCTCTGGGCTAAGGCCCGACACCCCTAATTTTCATAGGGTAATTACACACAAGACAAAGCTTATTGGCTGATGATTTAATATACAAAATTTTCTATTGGCCAACATCTTAAGTTGGTGGGAAGAAGTAGAAGAATAGTAAACTGCAACACACCAAAAACAAAAAATAATCAATTCAATCTAGGAAACCTAGGAATACAAAATTGTTAGTAATCAATCTTCACACAAAAGGGCATAACATAAATTTGTAGTAGACACATCTGTAGGGAAATGTCCCAATTTCTAGTATTAGTTGTTGCATGTTTTAGTTGTAGATGGCATTCTTCAAGGCACTTAATTTGAATGAACAGGGCAGGTGTACCTCCTGGTACAGGTATAATAATAATAATAATAATAATAATAATAATAATAATAATAATAGAGTGTGGCCTCCGGAGAGGCCTGGTGCAAGTCTCCCAAGTAGACTCCTATAGCTGACCTGTGCATCTGTGAGGATGGGGACATAGCTGTTATGAATCCTAATGCTGAAAATGGCACAGACAAAGAACTTGGAACCCCTTGGATCAAAAGCCAACATGTTAACTAATTAGCTATGGAGCCACATGTCTCTTTGGTTTTGTATCGCTTGTCCTTTCACAGTAAAAATCTATATAGACAGCCAATTCAGCACCAAAGAGCAAGGACTAAATTGCTGAGAATCCACTCTTTCAACTGTGTTGAGAACTGACAAAAATTTGGAAATGACTTTAGAGGAGGGCTTTTTTAAGAGCAGTTGTGGTCTAAGATGCAAGATCTGAAAGTTATACTGTAAAACATAGGTGCACCATGACTCCCTGCGGCACCTTGAATGACGTTGAGGGGCACCATGGAGTTTTCCATATTAGCAGTGAAGAAAACAGCTGTGTAAATTTTCAAGTGAAATTTAAGAGAAAAAAGGAATGGAGCATTTGCGGGAATTGGATTATGCATGAGCTTGCCTTGGAAACCTGCACAGTATTTTTTATTTGAATGAAGCTCTGCAAACTGTCATAAATGTTGTGAACTTCATTAAGAATTGACCCCTTAAAGCTAGATTTTTCAGTAAAATATCCAAGACATGGGGACTGAGCATATCTGTTATAGCAGCACTCGATGGCTTTCCAGAGGAAATGTATTATCGTGCGTTTTTGAACTTCAGCAGGAAATCAATTCCTGTCTAGAAGTGAACCAAGTTGGTGCCAAGTGTTTTCTGAACACTGACTTTCTGTTGAAAGTTGCCTGTTTAGGTCATCTTTTTGCAAAATTGAACTCGATGAATAAATCACTGCAAGGAAGTGCAACCCACTTGATGCAGTTCATTATGAAGTTTCAGCCTCCAAAAAGAAGCTTCTTTGGAAGAGGAAAATGGAGAGAAATGGACTGTTTTCCATGTTTGCAGCATTTCATAAGAGAACATAAAATAAGACTTTACTGCAGATATTGTTTCCATAACTGAAAGACACTTGTCTCAATTCATTGTTTATTTTGAAACTTGCTTTCCAAAAACTGGGACAGGTATCAGTGGGTCCGAAATCCTTTCACTAATGATGGCCCTTTGGACTTCAGTACTGCAGAAGGGGAAGAAATGATAGACCTTTCATCAGATTCTTCATTAACGGTAAACTTTCCATGCATGGCATTGCCAAAATGTTGGTATTCTGTAGGACAGGAGTTCCCAAGCTTTGTACACAAAAAAAATATTTTGAATCAAGTTTAAATGTATAAACTAGCATTTGATCATTTACGGAAGAAGAAGAAGAAGGAGAAGAAGAAGAAGAAGGAGAAGATCTTAAATTTATTTAGGTATTCACATTCAGTTCAACAATATTTTATGTAATGATCATTTTCATAATATTTCATTAGTTTCTTTATTCATTGATATGGTGAATTGGGATACAATACTTCTTGTAATTGTAAGAAAACACAAAAGGTAGTGTTATATTGTTTTATTCCTTGAACTGACATCACTGATGAAGGGAATGATTTTTCCCAAAACATGTATGGTGAAATAGTTTTCTATCATTATAAGGTGTATTGACAAAGTGGACTCGAGTAAAAACCATTTTAAATAGTTCTTTAATAGATTCAGACAAGTCAATACAGGATTAAACATAATACCTATTTTGGTTAAGTTTATAAACAAATAATGTCTTAGTGTGAAGTATTGACATGGTAGTCATATCGACAACAAATCTGCTCCATTTTCTGCAATTGTGAGTGGGACAAAAAAATGGATCTGGATAGTTATCTTAGAGGGATTTTGTAGTGATCATCAACTGTTCTAATGATGTGTCAAGAAAGGAAGGTAAAAGTGTAATCAGCTTGCTGAAAAGAACTCTATCTTCACATACTCACACCAATGTTATAGCTGTGAATCTTCCTCATAATATGATCTAATGGAGAAATCGTGCATAAACGTATCTGTTGAAAACACTAATGTAGTGATTACAAAGGTATGCAAGTATTTTCAGAATGTTCATTTGTTAAGATATAAGTGGATTGGATCGGGTTATGTACATTAGGCATGGAAAATGTCTAAATAAGCTAGATAAGGATATCTTAAGTTCTGAAATAACATTATTGAAATGAATTTACATAAATAAGTAGATGGCATTCTAGTACAGTCGTCACTTGGGGAACAGAACCAGGGAAACTGTTAGAAGAAACTGAATCTGAAATGTAGGTTCAGCAGGTCTATTCGGAAACCATTAAGTGTAAATTAAATGTTGAGTATAGTACTTATGAGAAAATATTTAAGTTAATTTTTTTAAATATGATACTGTTATCATGTTTCTTTTTCAGGTAGTTCATAAATTTATTACTGCCATTTATTTTTGGCAGACTGAAGAACTTAAGTTGTTAAAAGGAAAGACTTGTTTCTTATAATTTCTTATGAATTAGGCTGCTCACTCCAATGTATTTAGTGTATATTTTTCAACCATTGTAATCCTGAAATTACCATCCATTACCAAATATTCCCTCGGACTTGCCTATGACAACAAAAGAGAAATTTGGTAACAAAAAAAGAAAAGAAAAAAAGATACTGGAAGAGTGGAATACTTATCTAGTTGCTTAATGAACGCTTTCACACTCCCATGCTGTCACTCGCTGGCTGAATGGTCAGCATACTGGCCTTCGGTTCAGAGGGTCCTGGGTTCGATTCCCGGCCAGGTCGGGGATTTTAACCTTCATTGATTAACTCCATTGGCTCGGGGGCTGGGTGTTTGTGCTGTCCCCAACATCCCTGCAACTCTCACACAACACATAACACTAACTTCCACCACAATAACACGCAGTTACCTACACATGACAGTTGCCGCCCACCCTCATCGGAGGGTCCGCCTTACAAGGGCTGCACTCAGCTAGAAATAGCCACAAGCATTTATTATTATTACTCCCATGCTTAAATGGAATTTTCTCACAAATAATGTTTTATAAGATACTTGAATTGTGACATCAGTTGCTCTGTGTCAGAACATATTCTATACCAATGTTTGGTTCTTGGCCTTGTTTTCCCACTAGTGTTGGAAACAAGGACATTTTATCATTTTGGTTGACCCAGAGACTAGTAAGTCTGAGGTGAAAGCAGAGAAGCCCTGCAAAGAGCCTTCTGTTAGGATTACATTTTAAGGTAGGTTTTTTATTCAGTCACAAAGAATTATTTGTAAACATAAGTTAGATAACCAGTTGCATGACTGTTATGATTCACTCTACTGCTCTGACCTTTGTCCAGGTGTGTTGAGCTTCTCACAACAGTTCGCTTGCTCTTGCGGCTGGTGAGACTCTCAGCATACAGAAGTAAGTCACTGTACTGCAGTGTGCGTTCTTACCTATTGTTACCTTGCTTAAAAGTATTGTGATTTACAATGTTACATCACACTACTTACAGTATGTCCTGAAAAATTTAAATGTTTTTTACATATGCCCTGCTGTCCCATATTATTGCAGTACTCATTCCCTTCACCTGAATATTGGATTCCTCCTGAATTTTGTTCTAATCATCCTTGAGTTTTCTTGACTTTCCAGAATTAGCTTTATCCCCGAATGTTTTCTCATTGCTGGAAAATAAATGTGGATTAAACATTTGCAAGCTAGACATTACTGTTCAAACTATTAATAAAAAATTAGTGTAGTGATGGAAAACTTAAGTTCATTCTGTTGCTGCTGCATGGGTTGAAGCCATGCTTAAATTCTTGCCTGTTGTACTTGGTGGTTACCAATAAACCCTTGTAGAGGAAAAAGTTGACATTAAAGAAGATTACAAGTATATTATGACCTGGAGGTGTGACGAGTGAAGTTTATAATAGAAAATGTGTTAAGGTGGCTAACAGAATAAAATTTTCTCTATGAACATCTCTTTATCAAAAAAGAGCTGGAGATCCTGCATTGAAATCCTATGAAAGTTGCTATGGTACTGGAACTTTTCTGGGGATAAAGCTGATCGTGGAGATTAAAGGCAAGACTACCAAGGATATCGAGGACAAAATTGAGGAGAAATCTAATATTCAGGCGACTGTCATGGGAACACTGACTAATAGTGTTCTGTAAGATTAACAGTGCCTAGGAACTGGTTGGGTGGAAGGGATTAGAACCATTCAAGTAAGTCACAATTCTCTCTAATGTAAAGAAAGGAAATGGGGATTAAAACAGAAGTACGAGATTCAAACTGTTCCATACCCACTTGAAAATTCCACAAAATAAACATCAAGGTCCAGATCGTGATTAGGAAAGGCCAAAGCAACAAGCCCTGAGCTAGAGATGGCCTCTTAGGAGTGAGATAATAAGAGGCTAACCTAAGCACACAATAGATAGATAGATAGATAAGAAATGGGTGAGCCCTGTCTTCGCAGAGCTCCACACGTAGGTCTATGAAGACCCTTTGTGCCCCTTGAACGGGTTTGCCTAGTCCAGCCCTAGTGCTCCTATAAAGGATACCAGTGTCTGGATTTTGGCATTCCTGATGTCCTCCAGGCTCACAAAGTGTGAGCCCAGGTATCGATGTCTAGTGCTTGCAAAAGCCTCGCACTGACATAACACATGCGCGGACGTCTCCTCCTCCTTACTGCATCTTCTACACATCGGATCCTGGGTGATTTTCATGATGTGTAGGTGTCTCTGTAAGGTATTGTGGCCTGTTAACAGTCCAACTACCATTCTCATTCTGGTCCTATTCAAATTCATTAGGACCTTTTTATAGCTTTGACTAGGCCCTTTGATAAGTTCACGTGCCTGTCTTGCTATGGTTAACCTCTTCCAAATATCTAGGTGTGACTGGTTTATCCATTGGGATATTGCCAGTCTCACACTTCGGAGTGACACTCCCAGGAAGGGCTCTGGTCCTGTGAAGGAACCCATTGAGCCCTGTTTCGCTAGTTTGTCAGCTTCTTCATTTCCACTGATTCCTGTGTGCCCAGGAACCCATAATAAGGTAACTGAGCTAAGCTCACACAGCTGATCTAACATCCTTTGGCATTCCCATACCAGTTTTGATGTTTTTTTAACTGCACATAGTGCTTTTAGTGCTGCCTGGCTATCACTACATATAGTGATGTGTCTTCTGTGTCCAGGCATATTCCATATATTTAAAGCACAGGCTAGTATTGCGTATACTTCAGCCTGGAAAACAGTAGCATATTTACCCATAGGAAGGGAGAGCCTTGTCTTAGGCCCTCAGACCCCGGCGCCTGTGCCCGCCTCCGTCCGCGAGCCATCTGTGTACCATGTACAGCCCCCAGACTTAAGACGGGCCCCAGCGTCCGCGGCCCACTCCTCCCTTGTGGGTATCACCACTGTGAATTTATAATTCAAATTAAAGCTAGGCTTCATCAGATCCCCGATCATCATTGTCGTAGGGCAAGTCTGGTGAAGCCTTGTAAGAACAGAGGCATGACCTCTATTCAGGTTTTTGAAGGACCATCCTCCGAGTGACCAAAGGCGATAGGCACTCATTCCCGCTATTACCTTAACATATAAATGTAAGGGGGGAAAACCTCGGATGGCCTCCATTGCACATAATGGTGTAGTATCCAGTGCCCCTGTTATTCCTAGACATGCAAGTCTTTGGACACTGTTTAACTTGGTGCTCACAGTTTTACTCTCTGAGCCTGGCCACCAGACTATAGATGCATAGGTGATCGTGGGCCGTACAATGGAGATATAGAGCCACTGGACCACCCTAGGTCTTAGGCCCCAAGTCTTCCCGACGGCCCTGCGACAGGCCCACATAATCTTGCGAGCCTTATCCACCTTATGATCTAAATGTTTCTTCCAACTCAGTCTTGCCTCAAGGATTACCCCTAGGTACTTAACCGAGGTTGTCTTAACTAATTTTTTTCCGAATAGGAAAGGCTCTGACAGTCCGTCTAGCCTCTTCCTCCTGGTAAATACCACGGGCTCCGTCTTATCGGGATTAACCGACAAGTCTGTCTCGTGACACCATCTTTCCACCCTACGTAGAGAGCTCTGTACGAGTTCGGAAACCGTACTGGGGAAATTTCCTACCGCCATCAGGCTTATGTCGTCTGCATAGCCTTGGGCGTATATTCCTCCAACATTTAACCTGGTAAGTAGTTCGTCCACTACCAGACACCATAATGTTGGTGATAATACTCCTCCCTGTGGACACCCCCTGTCTATATTAGCTCTCAACATTACAGCGTTGAGAGTAAACAGAACTTGACGGCCCTGCAGTGAGGCCATAAACCATTTTATGAGCATACTGCTCACTCCTCTTCTCTCTAGACTACGTTCTATGGAGCCCAAAGATGTATAGTTAAAGGCCCCTTCTATATCTAGGAATACAACCATAGCAAGTTGTTGCTGATCCAAGGCACTCTCCAGCCTAGAAACCAGCTGGTGTAGTGCCGTCTCAACCGACTTCCCTCGTTGATATGCATGTTGATGAGAATGCAGGGGAAAGTCTCTTAATACTTTCTCCCTGATATGTCTATCCACCAGTCTTTCCAAGGTCTTAAGTAGAAAAGACGTTAGACTAATGGGTCTATAATCCTTAGGTCTAGTATATGAAGACCTTCCGGGTTTAGGTATAAATACCACCTTCGCCTGACGCCACAAGGAGTACACGTACCCCATAGTGAGACAGGCTCTAAAGATTCTGACCAGGTATGGTATAAGGACCCCCCCCCCCCGCCTCCTGAAGAAGCGCCGGGAAGATCCCATCCACACCTGGGCTTTTCTAAGGGGCAAAGGATTCTAATGCCCACTTAACCCTTCTTGGGGTAACAATCTCTGTGGCTTCCCTCCAGCCACTTTTATCGGGTCTGAAGGATCCGCTCGATTCTACCTCACTATTCGTGATTACCGAACCTGGAAAGTGGGCATCAAGCAATAAGCTCAGGGTCTCCCCCTCTGTGGATGTGTATCCACCAGAAGGAATCTCCAATGAGCCCAGCCTTGCCCTTCTATCCAAGGTTAAAATTTTATGAAGCCTTGCCGCTTCATGTTGACTTTCAATGGAGTCACAAAATTGTCTCCAAGATTTCCTAGAAGCCTTTTTGACTTCTGACTTGTACCTTCTTTGTGATTCTTTGTAAGAATCTAGGCTTTCTTGATCCTGAAGTTCCCTGTATTTATTCCAGAGCCTTCGTGTATTTCTCCTCAGGTGTTCAAGATAACTATTCCACTTGAAGCTTCCTGTTACTCTTTTTGTCTTAACAATAGGGCAATTTAATTCATAAGAAGTAACCAGTGTCCGTGTGAGAAAACTCACACTGAGCTCCAGCTCCTCTTTGTTTTTAATTATATTTGAGGGTCCTCCCTCCAGTCCCCTCCTCACGTCCTCCCTAAAAGATATCCAACCGGTTCGTCTAGGGTTTCTGTAAGACGGGATCTCAATGGAGCCCTCTATATACAACACAATGTGTCTATGATCTGACAAGGAAGGCTCCAAAGAGACCTTCCAGTCTTTAAATTCCTGCATGATTCCCATGGAACCCAGGGTAAGATCTATGATCCCTTCGCTCCTATTATTAATGAAGGTAGGGGTATCACCAATATTCATGATCTCAAGATCAGTTGTACATAGAAATTCTATGAGGTGCTCTCCCCTTCGGTTTGTATTTTTACTTCCCCAAATGCTATGATGAGCATTGGCATCACATCCTACTACGAGGTTTAATCCTTGTTTCGTACAGTATATCACCAGTCTCTTGAACTCCTCCGGCAGGGGTGGAGATTCAGAGTCTCCTGGGAAATATGCAGAACAGACAACCAAGTCTCTTGGCTGTCCGCCCTCTTCATATCTCATTAGGACTGCTACTAGGTCTCTAGTAATGAAACCCGGTATAGCCCAAGCGTTATGATCCTTAACTAGTATACATGCTCTAGGCTTCTCCTCTGCTATTCCACTGAATAGAGTGAAACCTGCACATTTTAGTCTTTGCTTGTATGAAAGTAATCATTCTTTACTTTCATAGAATACTTTACATTATGCGGTCTCCGGAACTTGCAGCTCCGTCTCCCGCGATGGATCCTGGGGCTTGGCTGGCCCCGGTTTCTGTCCGGGTTCCAGCTCTTCGCCCCTGCTGGTCTCGGTTTTATCTGTGGTGGGGTTGGTCCTCTGCTTGTCACGCTTGGCCTCCACTAATGTGAAGGTAGCCACATGCACCCCGCAGATGATCTTCTTCCCCACCACTTTCTCCACATCCCTGGAGTCCATGCTGACCACAAGGCGGACGCCTTTCTTCTCCTCCTTGCGGTCGTAGACCCTCCAGCTGGCGGGATTTAAGCCATGGTTCTGGCGTGCCATTCTTCCCAAAAGGACGTTATTGTCCTTTGGTTGTCCTGGTATCCAGACCATGACTCTCTTGTTGGAAAGGAGTTTGTCCATGCCCACAATTGTGAGCCTGGCTCCTTCCCACGGTTGTATACCTGTAACAAGGCTAGAAAGCCATGCTACAGTTTCATTGTTCTCCGCTATGATGACGGCCGCACCCCTTGACAGATAGCAGTCCAGGAACTGAGGCTTAATGGGCCCCTGCTCCGGAAGCTCGTCTATCAGCTCTTCCACAGCTTCCACCTGTTTCTTGGATAGCTGCTGGTCAGGATATCCCACAGGTACTATGACCATCCTGATCCCAGCTTTAGCTATCCTGGCGTACTCCACTTTGGGTCTCTTGCGGGTCTGCCGATCTTCTTCTGGGGTTGCCCCCCGACAGAAGTCGTTTCCCCGCTGGCATCTTGGTGGATGGGGTCCTCTGTGCCCTAGAAGCAGAGCCCTTTTCAGGGTCCCGCCTCTTGTGCCCATTGGATCCCTCCACTGTTGTCGCTGTTGTGGTAGTAGAAGTCCCCTCAGCCCCAGGAGTTAGGCCTTCTTTGGCCTGCTCCCGGGCCTTTAAGGCCTTCTTGTATCTCCTCTTTTCAGTGCCAGAGCGCTGCTTCTTCTGAACCTGCAGATTGCCCACCTCTTGAGTGAGCCCTCTAACTGTTGAAGTCGAACTGTCCGAGGGTATCTCCGAAGAGTCCCCTTCGGTTGTTGTTGTGCTGGTATTTCTCTCGGAGGCCCCAGAAGAGCTCTCCGGTTTATGGGTGGCTACGGAACTCATGTAGGTCCCACGAGTAGCTAGGGAAATATGTCCGCCCAGGCAGAGCCCCGCATACCTGGGTAAGGCTACTTACTTCGAGAGGGCGCCAAGTATCTCGAAGGCTCCGTTCAAGACACATCTCCCATGTGCCATGCACCCCATCGGCACGGGTTGCGTTACACCTTAGGGTTGGGCGGTGCTTTAGCTTCCTCCTCCTTGTATGCCGAACGGTTACCCAATAGGGCTCCATTCGGCATCGCAAGAAAGGAGCTACTAGTCCCCCTCACCGCGAAGAGGATCTTCAATTGAAGAGGGTAACCAAGGTTAGCCCCCTACAATTGTAGAAGCACACACGAGGGGGAATCACACAATAAAACCCAAAATTTATCAAAGGTTGATTTATTGAATGAATAAAAGGAACTCAGAATGAAAATTAATCAATATTAAGGAAGAAAAACATAAATATCAAAAAAAAAAAAAAAAAAAACATATGTGGTCAAACTTTGCATTAGGCTTTGGAACAGCATCTTCTTTTTAACATCATTCCTTAGTAGGATGTACCATTTCACAAATGGCGGGACTACTTAGGTGCATTCAGATCATATTAGTAAAGGTAACACAACACAAGTGCTCGTACTGAGCAGACCTACCAGAGCCAAGCACCGCCAAGCAGCAGACTAGCTGCCTGAACGCTAGCCACATCACCGTTACCTGCGAGATTTACGGTACAACAGTACCCGCCAAGCTCAAGAACCCAGCTACCAGCGAGCCCCCAGCTCACTTTGAATAGGCCACCTGCCACACAGCCTATTCAAGTGCAACAATCACCAACTGCCAGCCAAGAATAGGCAGAAACTGGCAATGCCTGCTACTTATGAACTAAGCTGGCAAATAAGCAATTTGTCAGAGCCCTCAGTGTGGTCACTGGTTTGGAACTCGTCCCGTTGCGACATGGTAAAACTACACTTGTTCTGACCGTGCTCACTGAGCGAGCACCTTACAGGGCGCTGGTCCACGAAAGAGTTTGACCGCTTCCAGTGCTTCACAGCACCCCTGACCCCACCCAACCACCGCCCCAACCCTGTGTCGGGACAATTCTGGTTGACAGAGTAGCCAGGACCCCGACAAATCCTACATTTCCCAGCCATGAGCACAGATTCCAGCTTCAATTATAGCAATTGGTCCTGGAAATCCCTCAGCAGTCCCAAAACAGAACCCCAAACCCCTCCACACTATGAAACTCCCTACCACTACGTCCGGTTTGATTTCTGATTTCCCACATCGGAGAAATATGAGGTTATAATCTTACTGCTCCATATTCTGGGTCCAGTACCCCTTATGAGACACACCACAATACAGTCCCTACAGCCTATACTAGAAGACCTCATTGCAGTAATAGAAGAATCACACATTAACCTACTCATGATCACTCCTAGGAAAAACAAATTCGCTGCCACCATCCTAGAAACCATCCAAGCCGCCGGCCTACCCACACCAATACTGATCAACCCAGTCTGCTACCAATCAGCTCCAAACTTCACTACCGAAACCTACCCAGAAACGAATCATGCCAGCTCCCAAACCAACCCTCTACCACCCTGACCACTATCACCGCCACCCATGCAATCCACCCAATCCCAGACCAACCCACCGCCAACCCACTGACACAGGTGTCAAAATCCTGCTCCACAGACATGCACACTCAAAACACCACAGCAGACTCGAACCCAGACACTCATACGCACATCCTCCATCACCCAGTGTTTTAATTGCTTAAAACGAAATCATACAGCAGCTACCTGCTCTGATGTCGCCCGCTGTAATCGGTGCGGCGGTTTCCACCGCCACACAGATTGCAAGGTACCATGGGACCAGGCGAAGTTCACCTACTGCCACAGCAGCCACGTCGCTTCCTTTCCTGGCTGCCCCTTTATCAAAGAAGCAATTAAGGCACATTACAAGCAGTCACGCCACCTACACACTAATCCAGCACCATCCCCACTACTCAGCCTTACACTTCCACCCCCTCCACAACAGAACCCACGACCAGTCACTACTCTGTCCGCCCCACCTACCTCAGACACAAACACCTTACTTCAATTATTGCTGAACCTACTCCTGACCAACTCAGACTTACACACCCAACATCCACCCCCTTGAGCTCAAGACTCACCCAAAAGGAACCAAACCCACCAAGTACAGCCTAAGAGCCAAGAGAACCTTCACTTCTTCAAAAAAATGGTACAGCTTAACAGTCAACCTACATCCTAATACAGCCAAAACCATCAATGAAAATAAGCACAGCCGCACAAAACAGAAATGCCTCAACCTTCAACAAAGCACTGGAAACAATCCAGAAGCAGAGGCGGGAATTTCACAAAAATTGCAATTTCAAATTCTGTCATTTCTAAATTTAAAGTATCATAAATATCTGGTACACATGAATATAACTATATTCTAGTAAACAATCCAGCAGCATGGCCTGGTTATAGCAAAATAACACAGAGCATGGTTAAGGTTTGGCTGGATGACCACCCGGGCCCTGCCCTTGCCGCTGGCACAAAACAATTTAGAAATATTATTTAACATCTAGACATGGTCAAAAACTGTCACGAACATTACTTTAATCCTATATTCACTTTACTGTAATTATAATACAGATGTTACTCTGACCTATTATTATTATAATAATTATTATTATTATTATTATTATTATTATTATTATTATTATTATTATTATCACCACAACTCTAAAATTTATTATTCATATACTTGTTTTTCACAACAGGCCAGCAGAGGAGCGCAAATGCGCACCGGTACTGGCACCACACTAGGCACCCCCTTGCCCAAACAGTAACTTCTGGTTAATTAGTAAAAGTAACACCTTGACTTACATTACAACATCAAAAAGGTCTATCTTTCCAACAGATCCTTCGTCCCCACACTACACAAGCAACAATACAATCATAATTAACTCTCTCACGCATCAAAGAACAGCCTCAATCAATTGTTCTCATTTCGGTACTCAAGGAACAGGTAAAACGATGACCAAAATCCTGACCAGAGAAATAAAAATCAGGGTGAGAAACGAGAGCATGAGCATAGCTCCCAAGAAAGAAGAGATAAAAAAAATATACCCACCATATTGAAAATATTAGAATAAAAATCAATGAGAGGGTTACAAAAAGGAACTGGGCATGCCAAACAAAAGGTGGAGGAATAAAATAAAAACTAAGATAAAATACAGTGGTCGATATACACCCCGGTAAGCCACCCATTCACACACGCTTGCATGCCAGCAAACAGGCTCAATAAACTGCAACTGAAAAAGAAAATGGTTGCATGCATCCATTAAGGGTCCAAACCAAGCAATGTATAACACAATAGTCAGAACAAGGGTTCCCAAATAGCACGGTATGTGTGCACATAAATATAATTCCAGAAACGGGATCAGAAAATCCAAATACTCTCCTCAAGCTTCATCAAGGTCTTATTCCGTACAGAGTGGGTGATACCTCACATACACGAGTTACAAGTGGTACAGAAGATGAAGTTCATGCAAGAAGCACACACGTGTAATAAACTCGCGGACCATATTGTCGTAGAAAACATATAATCACACAAGACACAGAGAAACACACCCTCCATTCATATTGTGAAATAATGAGGTGTATATCAAACAAATTCAAGACATAAAGCAAAGCAAATGGTCAAACAGGAGGTAATGAGAAAACACACATATAATAATTTTTAAAAAGTACCATTACCTTGAGTTTTCTACATACAAAGACAAGACAAGACCTTCTGAAAATGCAAAAGGTGATTGAATTTCATTTTAAATCCTATAAAAATACTTTTATACAATAAAAATGCTGCGCTGAGATGCATGGAGCTCATCGTTTTTAACCAATACAAACAAACCAGTATAAGTCGGAGAGAATTGTCGACTATCCTGTGGAAAGGTAAAACCTTCCACGACAGAAGTGGTAAGGCTGCCACATGGAAGTTACAATGTCGTCACAATCGTGAAGCTGTATGAAGCCATTACATTTCATATACATAGCTCGGGCAAAGACTAAAGTAACGCCAAAAGAGAAGCCAGACAGACATGGCTCGAAACTAACCAAAGTGGAGATAAATTCAGTGAAAAAACTTGGTTGGCAACAGTGGAATATCAGGAAATGTTGGATTTATTCTTTTGGGAAGAATGGAGGAGATACTGATGCATGGTTTCTGAGGCACTAATAAGTCTGAGGTGAAAGTGGAGAAGCCCTGTAAAGATCCTTCTGGTAGAATTGCCTTTTGAGGTAGGTTTTAGATTTTTATCAGTCTGGTTGGTGCAGGAAATGGTGAAAATGCTGGTCATTGACAGACTTATGAACGTTTTCTACGTAGCCAACAAGGTGATTTGCAACTGCGCTGGAATAGTCCTCGACAATCATTCTGCATTTACAATCGATCAATCAATCAATCAGTCAATCTATCTCTACTGATCTGCATTTAGGGCAGTCGCCCAAGTGGCAGATTCCCTATCAGTTGTTTTCCTAGCCTTTTCTTAAATGACTGCAAAGAAATTGGAAAATTATTGAACATCTCCCTTGTTAAGTTATTCCAATCCCTAACTCCCCTTCCTATAAACGAATATTTGCCCCAATTTGTCCTCTTGAATTCCAACTTTATCTTCATATTTTGATCTTTCCTACTTTTAAAGACACCACTGAAACTTATTCATCTACTGATGTCCTCCCACATCATCTCTCCACTGACAGCTCGGAACATACCACTTAATTGAGCAGCTCATCTCCTTTCTCCAAGTCTTCCCAGCCTAGACTTCGCAACATTTTTGTAACGCCACTCTTTTGTCAGAAATTGACAGGAAAGATGGTAATGTTTAGGTTAGTTATTAAGGTTTACCGTGGTTAGGGTCTCTGCGACAGAAGAGCTGGAGATTGAGGTTGTTCCTAACTCCTTTACTAACTTTATAAACATTTAAATCTGAATTTAAAAATGAAAAATATGAAAATTAATATTCATTAAATAAAATACTCAATCGCCGGACCTTGTACTCGCACTTAGATCTTACCTGATTACTTACACATGCGTTATTTGATGGCGCCGGCTACAACTCAATGGAGTAATAAGAGAATGAGATTCTTAAATATCTCTAGGGTGTGGGGTAATAAGCTTACTTTTGACAACATACCATATATGTTCTGGGAAAAGGAGATTGGCATTTGGTTCCCCCATTAAATTTGAGGTTACGTAATTCTACTCTAGAAATAAAATGATAAATTAATTTGATAGAATGAAAATATATCCTTTTAATTGTATAGAAAAATAGTAAGTCTTGCTGCGATAAAACAGATGAAAATATGAAATTATGACATTGCTACTGAAAGAAACTAGGCATGAATTTGAATTCTTCTTGACTGGACATTTAACAATTATACACGAAATTTATCCCTTACTGGTTCACTTGACTGTACCTTCAACACTTTGAGTGTAAGTATGACGTATTCCTTTGATCTGGTGTTTACTGTAGATGTATCAAACCCAATTTCATGATGTATCCTTTTTGTTTCGCTGACTACTAAGTATCCACGTGACTGCTTCTTCTCCATCCAGATGACTTCTTGGTAAGTCTATCCTTCCAACTGCACAGACGGACCAACTGTGGCCTCTCCTTCCATTTGACTCCCTCACTGTTCACTTATCCATTTGACTTCTTCACTGTTCACCTTCTATTCAACTAATGACCGACTGAGGCCTCGCCATCCCGTTGACTGAAGCTGTAAGACTCTGGTCCTAGTATTTATAACCATTGGTTGACACACCTACGCAATCTCCAGAAATAACTATGATCTACTCCCACCCTGCTCAAACGGTTTCACACTATGGTAAAACCGCCTGCGGCACCCTGGGTTTCTCAAACAAAGTGAGCTCACCGCTAAATACGCACGATAACTGAACAATGACTAGGCAGTTACTCCAGCAGTATCTTGCAAAATTACAATGTCACAAGTTATTGCACACACTACATCCACATCTGATATACCGCAACTCTTACTGTACATGTTTTTAGTGTTAATCTACACACACGTTTATACGTAACAATTTGACTACAATCACGCAAGCGACAAGCATTGCAGAATTGAACACTAATAATAATTACAATAATAGTAATCTCACAGATAAAATAATACGGAAATAATAATAATAATAATAATAATAATAATAATAATAATAATAATAATACAGATATCGTCTTGTAATGGGATTTTAACCGTTACAAGATTGTTAGAATTGTGCCAAGAAATTTCAGGACCATAAGCTGGAAAAATACAAGGTACCAAAAGAGTGTTCTGTTTCTTAAATGAAATAGATTATAATATATAATAGTGAAGAACTATGGACTTATTTTCTGACCACACTTCTGCATTCATTGTCAACACACACTAGAACCTCATTCAAATGTAGGATTTTTTGCAGAAAGTCTCACGTGATCTTTTCATTTATCGTTGCTATATTCAGCTTACAAGTAAAAAAGTAGTTCTTTTTTTCATCTCTTCTAAATAAATCCTGTATAGGAATATAGGAACATGATTAGCAACACACAATAAGATACACCCGGGGACAGTAGAAAAGTACTGGAACAAGGCATGAAAATTGAGACTAGGACAATCCAAAAATCTTCAGATAGAAGGGCTCTCTCCTCATCAGTTACAATTCTCCTTCATACATTCTTTCTCAGTCTTTCTCAGCTTGTCTCTACTTTTAACTTTATCAGGAGGGTGGGCTTCCATACTTGCTGAGGGCCATTTTGACAGATCTCATTCTTGATGTAGGTAGTGTGAGAAAAAAGGAGAGGCAGAAATGAAAAAAAAAATGGCAAAAAGGAAGAAACAAAGACAGATGAATACAAGTGGCAAAAAACCAGGAACATAGGATAAACATAAGGAGAAGAGGAACTTAATGGGGTCACTGTGAGGAGTAGAAAAGAACAAGTATAAAATTGAGTCGTATATACAAAGATGGGAACATGAATGGATTAAGAAGTTCCTTCAATTTCTTCTTACTTCCACAACCATCTCTAGCTCTGTTTCTTTCCAACCTGCACCTTCTACTTACAAGCAAACCTTCTGACCATCATCATCATCATCATCATCATCATCATCATCATAGGTTGTTCTGCCATCCAGCAGGTCCAGTCATGGCTGTGACCTCCATATCTCTTGATCTTGTGCCCTTTTCTTCACTGCTGCATAATCTTACTTTCTTTTTCTAATGCTGTCTAATAACTGGTATAGTCTCCTTCCTCTTCCTAGTTTTCCTTTTATCATCCCTTCAATTGCTATTCGTAGTAAGGTGTTGTCTTAGATTATGTCCTATCCAATATTTCTTCCTATTTTGGATTACGGACATCATGCTCCTCTCTTCTCCCACTCTCTTCAGAACTTCCTCATTTGATATTTTATCTTCCCACTTTACTCCTTCAATTCTTCGCCAAATCCACATCTCAAATGCCTCTATTCTTCTCTGTTCTTCCTTCCTTAATGTCCATGTTTCAGCACCATATAGAGCTATACTCCATACGTAACACCTTGCAAGTCTCTTCCTCAGATCTTTCTCTAGCGGGCCACAAAGCAGTTTTTTCTTCTTGTTGAAGCTTTCCTTGGCTAAGGCAATTCGAGCTTTTATGTCTGTTATAGAGTGAAGGTCTTCAGTCACAATACTTCCAAGATACTTAAACTAATTCACCTGACAGGACAGATAAAAATATAGAATTTTCTCACATTTGTTGGCTCTCATTTACATAATACACCTATATGCAATCCTTTTAATGCAGAGCTGAATATTTTACAAAAAAACAGAATGCAAAAATTGTAACACATGCACTTCTTAGTTAGGGAACACCTACCTATGATCTGGTCAATGTGCAGTGGTGTACAGTTCTCATATTTAAAGGTGCAAGAGTCAAAAGTGGATGAGAAGTCTTTCGAAGAGAGTGCAACTTGGCTCCATAGTTTTGAAACACACAATCACAACCTACATAACTGAATGGCAAGTTAAAGAAGCGATTCAGGCATTTAAAACTGACCGCAATTTATTCATTAGGAACATTAATAGTAAGTAAACTTGTGTCCTCATCTGAGGTGGTGCAGGTCTTTTCAGGTACACACCCATTGTAGGTGAGCTGCATGCACCATTTCAACCACATACCAGCCCTCCTGCCATACTTAAATTTCTGGCAGTACCGGGAATTCTTGAATCAACAGTCAATGTGTTTTGGAAATGGTTTTGTTTCCTTTCTCATAGTCCAGCCAGAACCCAACCATACTGGTGTTGAGCCCTGAGGACAGCAGCTAATAACACTAACCATTACACTACGGAGGCGAACAGGAACATTAATGAGAATCAGATATACAACGCAGAGGAATATGGCTTTAATAAGGAAATTGCAATGGGAAGAACTCAGGTGGTTAAAGGTGTTCTAGAGTTAATAGGTGCAACCACACACACACTTGTACACCATCATGCCTTTGGTGTTAAAACCAGGAAAACTAATGCCTAAATTATTTAATTTTATATGTGCCCTATGGTATAAGTAAAATATTTGAGGAAAATATGTTAAAGGCTGAAAAATTTAATTGTAAATTGAAATTTGTCAGGGAAGATGACAAAAGCGTTGCTGACTTCATTCTTGAAAGAAGCATTCCTTATTCAAGTGCATGGAACTGACTTCTTTTGAACTCTTACACTGTCCATAATGACACAGAAAATGTATCAAAAATTCTCTAGAATGAAAATCATGGCCCCAGAAAGCTAACAATTAAGATAATACGTGCTAAAACTACGTATGAACTCCAACCTCTAGACAGAGAATTTTTTTCTGTATGTACAAGTATGATACATGAACTATCGCATCACTTTAATTTTGATTAGGCAGCAGACACCTTACAACAGTGGGACAAGCATCTTGAAACCATAATCCTTGGTATTCCAGCAGTTCATCTCTCTGCGATTTGAACACTCAACACCAGTATGGTTGGGTTCTGGCTGGACTATGAGAAAGGAAACAAAACCATTTCCAAAACACATTGACTGTTGATTCAAGAATGTGAAAGGACTAGGTAATACATGTGAAAAAGTGGCAGTTATTCAGTGTGGTTGGTATACAGTGAAATTGTTTTTCCCACTTTCTTGTGGGATACCATTAACTCCAGGTTGCATGTTTAGGACTTGACAACATTTGGAGATATGTGTAATATTCCCAAAAAACTTCAATTCACATAAGAAATGATTTCTTCATACCTAAAACAAAATATCGCCCCTTTTATTGTTACCGTAAACTGGGGTTACTTTGTGACAGTTTTGACAATTTCTTCAATATAATTGGAATAATATCGTTATGTATTAAGGTTTTTCTATATTGTCGTATGCTTCCTGTATTCATGTTTTGCAACAATTTTTATACGTGTATTTGCATTTAATCACCTAATATTTCAAGAAGAACTTGTCACAATGTTACCCCGTTAGGTGGGGTTACTTTGTGACACCATCTTTTTACCATTGCATTTCCATGTTTGATGCAGATGTCACAAAGTTACCCCCATTAACTGGTTACTTATAACTTTGGCTAAATATAAAAGCAGAATTTCTTTCACAACCATGATAACACAACACACTGTATATTTTTTAAACCCTCAGATATAACCACTTGAAATATTTGCATCATTCAACAGAGAATAATTTACAAACTGTTTACTCTGTGCTGTGTTTTGTGAGTTCTGGAATGTCATAGATTTAAAGTTTACCCCTTTGTATGGTTGGATTCATTTTACAGCATATTTCGTCATCTACGTACTACATTTCATCCTTGATATCCGGCTACTTTACTGTGCTATCCATAGCACTGACAACTGCACCTTGCTAGTATACTTTCGTTAAAATTCCTGGATAGTACCGTACTTGATTTAGAATATTAGTTACACGTGTTCCAACAATCTTGTCATAGGATTCGAAGATACGATTTTCACGAATAGGAAGTTCTTCTGAGTCAGAATTAACTTCTTCATGCAATGAATTGTCTTTCGACTCGGTACGAATGTCATCATTGTCAATTTTACTTAAATCCTCTTTTTGGGTGTCTTTAATGAGCGCGTTGGTGACACTACAGCTAGGAATCTCACCTTCAGTGGCAAAATCTGAAGCTGTCATACCTCTTCCAGGTGGCACATCTATAAATCTCCCCTTTCTGAAACCATAATTTGTTACCTTATCTCTTTTGAGATTCAGGTGCTCAATAAAACTTACTTACAGCTTGTTTCACAGCATCACCTTCTACATCAATTGCCCTGTTGTACATGTGCTTCAGCATTTCTTCATGGCTTAAATGGCAAATACCACATTTCCTGTATCAAGAACATAGATTATTCAGATAATTTTCAAGTAGTTCTCAATTAGATCTTAACAAGAGATGCATATTCTTGCTTCGGTATTGTGGAACGTTTTCCAACTCCATATTACTAAAAGAGGCAATTTTAGAACACTGGGGTTATTTTGTGGCAGAGCGATTGTTGTCACAAAGTTATCCCTTAAACTTCTCTTTCTTTTATTTTGACATTACTGAAAGAAAGCTCAAAGCAATCGTGCATGTTTATCAAGAAACATGAAATTGTGATTTCCACTAACTTTGATGTGTGTACCTCATTAAAGTTTTCTGTTGCAGACAAAAGTTTCCCGCTATTCACAAAATCATGTGCTCAGTACAGTACACAAAAGGCTCTCTGTTGTCAACAATTTAACACTTAAGACATTATCACTGTACACACAGGTTGCAGCATTATTGAGGAGTGAAAACATGTACTGTTTATTGTCAGATGATCGATGCATATCCCGCAAAATAAGAAATTATTATTTGGCGCGCACCTGTCACAAAGTAACCCATGCAGTCACAAATTATTGTTATTATTTCTATTATTATTGTTATTATTGTTGTTATTACAAAGTACGAAATGTTAATAGATATTATTAGATGACAATAATAATAATAATAATAATAATAATAATAATAATAAAAGTAACTCCAAGTAATAATACTTTTGCTGCAAAAATTTGTATAACCACATATTTTGAAGTTGTGTACATGTTGGAAGAAAAATATTTCTTTTTTTTTCTCTTCCATCTGAAGGTTTGATTGTAAGTCTTTTACTTCTATTATAATGGGCTTTTACCATTCCATATCACCTTAGAGGTCCATTACCTGTTTTCACATTCCTCACCCATCCCACCATCCACTTCAAATTCTCATCCTGTAAATTACTGTACACGTTCAAAACAATTCGCTTCAAATTCCTACTTAATTTCTTCACACTTTTATTGGCTATAAAGTATTTTACAGGTGACAAGTTTTAACAGCAACATGACCCACATGTTGCCCACAGCTGGCAGCCATTGTGGATACAGTATTGCCAACAGTTCTCTTTGATCCATCTTCAATGCCATAAAAATTAAGTGAACGAATCGATAAGTTCTAACAATGGAATGAACTTGAAAAAAGCTTACAAAGTACACAATGCAATTGGATATTAAGCTCACGTTAAATAATTTTATATAGTTTTAAAATTACCTTTGAGAACAATAACCATTCACAGCCATCTACATATGAAAGATAGTGTTGGTAACTAACCCAACTAACATAAAACTTTGCAATATTTTCCAAATTTTTACAGATGAAAATTTTTAAATTGGCAAAGTCAGTTCACCAAAATATCTAACCAAACTGAGGGAAGCTCCTGACTTCAAAAATAAGCAACAATCTTATGAACTATTTACTGCTACAGAAGCCTCTTCACTGACCAACAGCCTGGCTGACATCAAAGGAATTCTTTTAGAATTTGCTTTATGTTGCACTGACACACACACAGGTCTTATGGTGACAATGGGATAAGAAAGGTCTAGGAGCAGAAAGGAAGCTGCCATGGTTTTAACTAATGTACAGCCCTGGCATTTGCTTCGTGTGAAAATGGGGAAACCATGGAAAGTCATCTTCAGGGGTGTCAACAGTGGGATTCAAACCCATAATCTCCAGAATGCAAGCAGACAGCTACATGGCCCAAACCACACGGCCATTCACTCTCTGATGTCAAAGGGACTGTTTAGGACGTGAGTTGACTTGCAGTATAACTATGGACACGTTCAACAAGATGATCTCTAGACATTACCAGACAGCAATCCATCTGGAAGCCGTATATGCAGCTGAATGTTTGAACCTGGCAAAATAGCGTTGGTCAAGAAGTTGGAACTGGTAGAAAGAAAAATTCTGAGGAAGATACTGGGACACTAAAGAACAGAGACTGAAGCATACAGTTAGAAACGAAACAAAAAATTGTACCTCAGGATGGAAATTATCTTGGGCTCTGTCCAGAAGTGAGCCATGTTCTTTGTACAAATCTACAGAATGGACCCGGGAAAAGAGGCCAACCAGGTAGTAAAGATTTTTTTTGAACTAGGAAAACTGAATCTGCTGGCATCAGGAGGTGAAGGACCTGAAAGAAATGAGAATGCAGGGAATGGAAAATTGCAACAAGGAAGCTTACAAGTTGAGAATAAGGAACAGAGTTTTCTTAGGGAGTTAGATCCTGGACCTTACCACAGGAGATGAGAGGAGGAGATTGCAGAATGAAAGAATGGAGGAGTACTGGGAGAGGACCAAAGTTCCAGAAGCAGCTGAAATTGAATTAATATGGTCCTCAGTTGGCCAAAACATAAAGATGCCGGTGATTCAAAAACCTGCCTCCTTAATTCACTCTAAACAAGAACAAACGTCACAAAATGTAAATTATGTGAAATTTCAGGGAGGCAGGTATTTGCCAATGCAAAGCCATCTCTGTATAGACAATGAAGGCTCTTGGAGGAGTGGTAAGTAAAGGCTTCCACTTTCCGTAACCTCAGCACTAAGTGGGATACAGTAGTTAGCACTATACCCGGCTATGTTTTCCTCCAGGAATTAACATGGTACTCTTTTGGTGCAGACTGAGTGAACCTCAGGACCATGTGCCACTCCAGAAGTAGATATCCAGTTTCTAACCACAATCCTTGGCATCCCAGCAATTCACCTCTCTGAGATTTGAACACTCGCACCAGTATGGTTGGGTTCTGGCTGGACTATCAGACAGGAACCAAAACCATCTCCAAAACACAATTGACTATTGCTTCAACTTCTTGATGGGGAATCGAGCCCATGTCCTTTTGGGTGAACCGAACACCCTTTCACTGCCTTATCTAGGCAGTCCCTGGTATTAGCCAATAGGAGACATTTCATATACTTACACATAAAATTGAGGTGCCTTTTGTCAGTCCTTAGTGTTGAAGCATGGTTGCTCTTGCTAAGTTAACTTTCAGAATAATCGGTACCTAGTACTCAACAGAAAATCCACTAATATTTCATGATCCTAAGGTTGTAGTTTGATGGTTTGGTATACAGCCAGTACAACTCAGTTGTTCATTTTTTTTTCCATAAAACTATTAATGCTGTCCAATAACCAACATGATTTTTGAACAGAATATTTGTTCTATTAACAGAAGAATTAATGTATGACATGTACGAGAAACATCTTGTACAGTTCAAATTTCATTGAGTGCGATTCCTGATGAGCTTTATGACAGACTAAATAGTGAAGAGCTGTGGCTTCTTTGATCTTTGAACCTAATGTCGTAAGACTTTAATGTATGGAGTACTTTAAAAGTTGGTTTATTTGTAAATCCAGTATGAGCATTACATGAACTTCAAGAAAAAGAAGGAAAAGCCAATATTTCACAAGAAGAGATTTAATTGATAAATGTTCCAGTGTCTGTCCATGAACTGTTAAACATTTTCATAATTTGTGAAAAGGTAAGCTATCATTTATACGAAGGTTTCATACATTCTTGATAGTATGTATATGCATCTGTTCTTCAATCACCAGTTGTAGTGACTATGAACTTGCAAATTTGTTAGGAGTAGCAGTAAGAGTTAATTGGATATTTGGACTTGTCTCAGTATTCATTCTGGCTGGCACCATAGAACAGCAAACGGAAGGCACAGCAGAAAAACAAATAAGAGTGAACAAGGAAAAGCAATACTTCTCAGAGGGTAAACAATCTACAAGAGTTCAGAGTAGACTACAAACATTATATTAGAATCTTGAGTGGTAAGCAGTAAATTCAATTGGAATATGATTAAAAGTTTATTTTTGACCACAAGTAGAAACTCATTTTCAGCATGTCAGTAAAAGCATTTCCTTTTCCAATTGAAAATGAATCCCTAGTAATATTATCTTGCTTGATACTGTATGTGTATTTTGAAGTTTTTGTGCATCAATATTTTATTTGTAGACACCATTCTATTTACTTTTGTCTACTTTCAGATGGTCCATGCATGTTGGTGGTATTATTTCTCAAAATTTACAGAATTTTTTGACACGGTAAGTTGTAATAGATTTGTATGGCATGTAATGTTATAGTTTGTTGAAATCTTCTCACTACCACAGTTTTTATTATTTTGAATTTATAATTTAACAGAATTGCATGGTTTCTTAAATTGGGTATATGTACTGCCCACATAATTTTCATATATATTTTCAAACTCTGTTTTTCCATTCATGTAGTTTTCTTAAAATTATGAAAATGTAGCACTGGATGGAAGGGTTTTAATGAGTATGTTCCTTAAAAATTGTCTGTCTTATCTTTCAAGTCATATGAAATTTCTTCTTAATACCATTTATTGTACTTCAAATTGCCCAGAAGTAAAATTTCAATATGATGGGAGGTTATTAATATTACAGAAATTATATCCCAGTAGAACAAAAGAATGATGCACATTTGCTATGGTGTATTTTTTATCAACCATATATATTTTAGGGAGTTGCAAAACCAGGAAAGGAAATTTTAATAGCCAGAATGAAACAGTCCTTGAAATATAAACAACTCTGGATTATTTTAAAAGTTCTTTAAAACATTTCTGTATTGTGCAAAATAAAAATAACTAATAATAATAATAATAATAATAATAATAATAATAATAATAATAATAATTAATTGCAAGCCTCTGTGGCTCAGGCGGCAGCACACCGGCCTTGTGTTCCTTGGTTCAAATCCTGTTCACTCCATGTGAAATTGTGCTGGACAAAGTAGAGGCAGGACAGGTTTTTCTCTGGGTACTCCAGTTTC
Organism: Anabrus simplex; assembly: GCF_040414725.1. NCBI lineage: Eukaryota > Metazoa > Arthropoda > Insecta > Orthoptera > Tettigoniidae > Anabrus > Anabrus simplex. Next base: position 258,807,317 of record NC_090266.1, read on the forward strand.
CCTGTCATATTTCATTCCAGCAACACACTCCAATATAATTTCATTTCATCTGTTATTCATTAATCATTGCCCCAGAGGAGTGCGACAGGCTTCAGCAGCCGCCACAATTTCTATCCTCGCCGCTAGATGGGTGCTTCATTCATTCCATTCCTGACCTGGTCGAATGAGTGGAAACAGGCTGTGGATTTTCATTTCAGTAATAATAATAATAATAATAATAATAATATTTTATTTCTTAAATGGTCCTCTTTTCCTTTCTTTCCAAATTAATTTTCTTCTAGCAGTTATCCTATGGAAAAAATATTATGACATCTCAATTGTAGATGTTTCTTCCTTCCTTCAGAGAAATACCTTTCATGGTAATGGAGTGATAGCAGATAAATTTACTATATTGCAGTATTCTTTCCACTTTATCCCAGTCAATGATGCTGTTACTTAGGAAACTGGTGCAGTAGAGATTTTGTTATGATGCTTTTGTACCCCTAAAACTAATTATCAATTGCTTCAATGCTGGAGAAACTACCTCTTCTCAGTCCATTAAAATACAGCAATATTCTAATCAAATCCCAGTTGACAAGACTACATTTTAAATGTTTGATGGAGGACTTAGTGGTACATGGGAATGGAATATGTTTAGTCTTCTTTTCCAAATTCCTCTTTCCCATTCAAAGGTCAAATATCACATTTAAACATTCATCCATTGACTTTCTTAATTTCAGAATTTTCTGTGATACAAACATACTTCGTAGTTGAATTGAATTGCTTAATGTTTTCAAAGTACAAGGAAGGATATAATGATACTAATGTAATTTTCAGGTACTTGTTAAGGCTTTTCAGATAGTACTATCTTACAACAATATTGAAATGTTTCAGTTTTTCTTTGTGCTCCGCAAGAAGAACAGCCACATATCAACGCTGCACGTCATCCATCATGGTGTCATGCCGATGAGTGTGTGGTTTGGTGTAAAGTTCACGCCTGGTAAGAATGCTTGTAGAAGTATATTAAGTTGCCTGGAAATTTCTAAGCATTTTGAGTCTAAATGGAACCAATAGTATGGATATAAGAAAAACTACTTGACTTGTTAAGATTTGACAACATACTTCAAAAAATGAATGTTTTATGCACAAAGTTTCCCTGAGGCTTCATCTATACTATTTTCTTTTAAATGTCCAGCAAGGCATTGAGCAATATATAGCTGCCCTCAGCCATCGAGACTCCAGCATATACAGGGTGTATTGATGATGATCATGATGATGGTGATGTTGATGCAAACTTTCAGGGGTGATGGAGGACAGCAAAGGAATCAATTTGAGATAATGAACCATAGTCTGAAAACGTTAAAGTGAAAAGTTATTTATAATCCAGGTTGTTTAACATCCATCCGTTCTTAGCAGTTCAAACTGTACCACGGATATTCGAACGGGTATGACAGAACTTCGTGCAACAATGCCATTTTGAACATCTGTTGTAAATGGAGCAGCTTGTGGAACTTGAAATACAATCAATCAATCAATCAATCAATCAATCAATCAATCAATCAATCAATCAATCAATCAATCAATCACTACTGATCTGCATTTAGGGCAGATTCCATCATTTCCCATTATCCACCTGTAGCCAGGTAGGGGCAAATATGGTTGCTCTCCACTTTCTTCACTCTTTCCACCACTCCTCCTCCCACACTGTGTCCCAGTCCAGGTTTCTAATACTGCATTGGATTGTGTCCTTCCATCTCAATCGTGGTCGTCCGTGGCCTCCCCTTCGTTGCATTTACATTTCTATCTCCTTTTTTAGCATTCTTTCATCACTCATTTGCTTATGTGCCCAAACCATCTTAATCAGCTCTTCTCTATTCTATCATTAATTTTTTCCACTCCAATTTCTTCCTGGATTTTCTCATTCCTTATTTTCTCTTCTGTACTCTTCTGTATCATACTCCTCAAGAACTTCATTTTGGCTGCCTGTATTAGACTCTCATCCTTAGTCATTGTCAAAGTTCACCACATCAAACTGTTCTTGAACATTCATGTCGTCTTCTCCCCAAATTACAATATTATCTGCAAATAACATGTTCATTTCTCTTCCTCCATATGCTGCTTTTGCGGTTTTCATGTCATCCCTTACTATTGTAAACAGGATTGGTGATAGAACACTTCCCTGTCTCAGCCCACTAGTGATTTTGAACTAACTTGTCCTGCCAACTTGTGTTTGCATGCAACTACCACATTCCTCGTACATTGCCATGAACATTTTTATTACTCCCTGTCTGATTCCTTTTTGCACCAGGCTGTCCCAAACTTTAGTTCTGGGAACACTGTCATATGCCTTTTCAGTGTCAATGTCATCGTATCATTCCCATATTCCCATTGCTTTTCCATTAGTTGTCTCAATGAAAATGGGCTTTATTGTTGACCTTCCACTTCTGAAACCAAACTGATTTTCCTTTATCTGATTTTCAACCCTCAACCTTACCCTACTTTCCAGTATCCTCTTCATTATCTTAGCAACATGGGATATCAGAGTAATTCCCTTGTAGTTCTTAAATATTTTGTTATTGCTTTTCTTGAAAATTGGGATGATTGTTCCTTTTTGCCAATCCTCAGGGACCTCCTTATTCTCCCAGACAATCCTGAGAGCTTGGTATGTCCACTGCAGGCCTACAGGTCCAGCTGCCTTTATCATCTCCACTGAAATGTCATCTATTCCAGCAGTTTTTAAATTCTTCATCTTTCTTACTGCCATTTCAATTTCATTCATTGTAATTTCTTTATCCATTTCTTCAACTAATTGCATTTTCTAGTGGTCCGTTGAATGACTGTCATTAGTTCTCATGTTCAGCAACTTCTGAAAATACTCTCTCCATCTATTTCTTATTTATTTTGGCTTTGTTAATATTATACCACCTTCATCCTTCACAAATCTGGTGTTTACTTGATCTCTCTTTTTGTTTCTTAAGATACCATACAACAATTTCTTGCTGACCTGCATATCATCACCCAATTTCTGTGTGAATATGGCCCAGCTTTTCCTCTTTTCTTCCTCCACTACTTTCTTGGCCAAATTCTTTGCCTCCACATATTTTCTTCTACTTTCTTCAGTCTCAGATGTTTTCCATGCTTTCCATGCCATTTTCTTTTCCTTCACTTTACTCTTCGCCCTATCATTTGACCAGTGTCTCTCTGACTTTCACATTTCCTGATGTTCTACCACATACCTTTTCTGCACATCCAACCTGTGCTTCCCTAAACCTTTTCATTTTCAACATTCCCCATCTCCGTCCTGGGTACCAAGGATATTATTTCCCTTTGAAATTCTTCTTGTATGCTTTTCTTCTTAAACTTCCATATTTCAATTCTTTTCTCTCTTCTTAGTGGAGGTTTTTCAATCTTTCCCACTTTCAGTTTTCCTATCTCAACTCTATGATCTCCACCAAAGGCTTCTTCAGGCATGGCTGTAACATCAAAAACGTTCTTCCGGTGTTCTTTTTCGATTATGTAATCAATCATGATCTTAGTTGGTCTGTCTCCTCAACCATACCTTGTTATCTTCTGACTGTTCTTCTTCCTAAACCAGGCGTTTCCAACAATCATTTGGTTCCTCGTGCAAAAATCCAACAACTCGCCTTCTGGATTTACCTTTCCATATCCAAAGGGCCCTACATCATTTTCCTTTCTTTGTCTTTCCATTCCAACTTGTGCATTTAGATCTCCCATCAATAGCACTTCCTTATCTTCTCTCTCTCTCCACTTCCTTTAAAAAGTCCTCTAGATGTTCATCTAAGCAACCCGTTTGTGGGGCATACAACTGGAATAGATCTTTTGTGCCATTTTTAAACTGGAGACTCTTCACCATCATCCTATCACTGACACATTTTGTAGACTCCACATATTCTTGGATTTCTTTTCTAAATATGATGGCCACTCCATTTTTTGCTTCAGGTCCTCCACTGTAATGCAGCCTGTATCCTTCTTTCAGAGGAATCTCTCCTATACCACTCTTCTTGGTCTCACACAGTCAAAGTATGGCTATATCTTTTTCTTTCATGAAGTCAACCAGTTCTTCTGTCTTTCCCATCAGTGTCAGGACATTTACTGTTGCAATCATGATGTTTGATGCTGGTTGCCCACTTCTCACAGTTCTCCCAGCACCCAAAAAGCTGTGCGTCGCGTTTAGCAGGGGACGGCCCAACCTTTTCCGAGGCACCATGTCTGCTTTATCCATATAGGCTATTGTAAAGATGGGCTCGCCACACCTAAAGGCATTTTATACCTACTGCCAGGTTCTGACTTAGGCTGCCCCTAACATGGAGACAGATGCCTTTCGTAGGCGCTCCTCTGGAGTACAGACGCTATGGGTTTGCCTCTTCTGCTATCTACACCGTACTGGAGTTCATCTTCTCCGCTGTAGATGCTGTTGAGGACTTCACTCATAACCCAGGGCAGGGGCCCTCCATATTTATGACCCCTGGAGAGAGGGTGTCCCAGTATTTTAAAGCCCCCAGGAATTGGGCTGCCTGTTGGTCCGCAGGTTGTATTGGGTATTTGAACCAGCCCAACATACTATAGGGGCCCACTATCTGCCACCTGGGGACGTGCTCTGTAGGGGTCAGATTCCCCTGGTTACATTCGGAAGTTAACCTCATCCACAAAGGTTGAGGTTATTTGGAGCTTCTTTGGGATTGTGCAAATTGCAGCATAAATGCTTAATTTTTAATTTTTAAATTCTTCACAAATAAACTCCATTGAATGGAAGAAAAATAAACTTTAATTTCAGTAGTTTACAGGTGTTTTCAAAAGGAATAGTTAATGTGTCAGGAGGCAGTAATGTGGATTATTTTGAGTTAAAAAAAAAAAAAGGGCCATATAAACATGTGTGTGTGTGTGTGTGTGTGTGTGTGTGTGTGTGTGTGTGTGTGTGTGGAATTATAGCTGTTTGTGTGATACACATAGAGCAAACTTACAAATCAATAAATGCACGCAAATAACTTAATGATGCACAAACCTACAATCTCTGGTTTAGGATGGATGAAGAGCAAAATCTACATACAAAAAGAAAAAAGAAAAAAAAAATAAAGAAACCACAAGAGATGAGTCAGTTGCTTGCGTTGTGCATAGTTCTGCCCTCATAAATGAACAGACTATTTCAGAGGAGCTTCACATTCCATTACCCAGAGAGCCAAGAAGTGCGTTGAAGTTGGTTGAGGGATTTTTGAACACATACTATGAACTGTTAAAATTATGTAGGGTTCTTGCATCAATAAATTCATTAATAAATAATTTGTGCATCTTAATATTTTAAGGTTGTTCTGGTGACATTTTGTACTCCGAATAGTCCATAATACTGCCTCTCTCTATATGTAATATTCATACTGAAATTCCCTGTATTATAAGAGGATGCTGCGTTATGTCATGCTGTAATTTTAAGGTTGAGTTCTTTCTGGGCTTTCTTATGTTATTGTTTTTCTGTTTTCTAGGTGGTCATAGTACATTCTTTGGATTGCTGAATACATTTGTGCACATCATAATGTATACTTACTATCTACTGGCTGCAATGGGTCCTAGGTACCAAAAGTATTTGTGGTGGAAAAAGTACTTAACAACATTCCAGATGGTAAGAATTATATCTTAGATGTAGCGTTCTGTTTACTTTGTTTATTATTACAGATAATTGTGTATGGCAGTTGGCTTGGGATGCACTGACAAAAAACAAATACAGACCAGAGGTGCAATTAATGAAAGCTTAACACAGAATATTCTAGTTACGTAAAGAGCAAGATAGAAGGAATAAAATGGTTTGATGTGGAAACAGGACTTTGGCAGGGAAGTCTGTCTCCCCAAATTCTTTGTCAAAAGTGCATAAAATAGATGGGAATAAACACAACTAGCACCTTACGGTTTGCAGTTAAGATGGTGATAAAGAACGAAAATGAAATGGAAATAAGTTAATGTATTAAATGAGGTGACGGAAGAGTGTGGAATGAGAATAAACTTAGAGAAGAGTAAAACAATTTCTAATCTCTTTAACTCTGTTCTTTCTCCTCTTTCCTACATTACCTCTACAGGATTTCATCTTGACTGCCTGAACTGCACTCTTGTCTTGTTTTGCTGTTGTCCATATACCTACTGCATATGTCAATATTCATATATAACACATATAATACAGCATTTCCTTTGGACGTTCTTGATTCAACAGTATATCCCTCACACTCTGGTAAAAGGTGTTTGCTTGATGTACTCTTTCCAGTCTCCTCGGTTATTTTCCAGTCTTCTCTGATCGCACTTTCCAAACTTTTCACAACTTCCATTGGTTTTCCATTAAATACCTCTCTTCCTTCCTTTTCATTTCTCCTTTCTTTATTTCTTTCTTTCTTTCTTTCTTTCTTTCCTTCAAAAGGATTTGGGTTTCAAAACTACAGAATAGGATAGAAACAGGCAACCTGAAATAGTATGGACACATGTTACAAATGGGAGAAGATAGTCCTTAGGAAGTATTTGCAGAGAAAACCAATGGGAAAGCAACCACAAGGAAGGCCTCAAAAGAGGTGGACAGATAAAGTGGAGAATGCAAAGAGAGGAGGAAAGATTGAGAAGATATTAAAAGCAGGAAAAGTGGTGGAGAGACAGACATCGGAGGCCCTTGATTTGTTGCCCAGACCTGGAGAGTAGTAGTAGTAGTAGTAGTAGTAGTAGTAGATTGAAGGTAATATGCTAGTGTTGCTTTTATTTGTTATTGAAAACGCACACACGCCGTGAAATAAGAAATCATTACATTACATTTACATTACTTTTCTTTGCTATAAGCTATGATGGATTTGTCTATTCCTGCATTTTATTATATGATATCTATCACAGAGTTCCAGGCATAACTCGCACACACATGCGTCGTTTGGTTTGTGATATAATTTATTGCGACACACCTTGTGGTGAAAACCATTGATCGCCAGTCTCGTCACATGTCTCATAGCATGATTAGCTTCCATCCAGGTCCTGTCTTGCATAGCAGATGTTGCATAGAAGTCCTTTGGTATGTTGTTTTTCTTCTCATTCAGATCTTGTGTAAGCTGTTTAAAGCTGGTACTAGCTGGAAGTATGAGCTTGCATCTCAGATCCTCTATTAAGGTCGTCTCCCTGTGAGCTTGCATCCGGGAGATAGTAGGTTCGAATCCCACTATCGGCAGCCCTGAAGGTGGTTTTCCGTGGTTTCCCATTTTCACACCAGGCAAATGCTGGGGCTGTACCTTAATTAAGGCCACGGCCGCTTCCTTCCAACTCTTAGGCCTTTCCCATCCCATCGTCGCCATAAGACCTATCTGTGTCGGTGCGACGTAAAGCCCCTAGCAAAAAAAAAAAAAGTCGTCTCCCTGGTAAGCTCATACACTAGCCTCGATCTTGCATTCTGCGGGACTCCTAGAATTCTCTTCAGGTATCTGGCCTTTACTCGTTCCAGTTCTTCCAGCTGTTTGTATGTGAGGTATTCTCCCACTAATTCTAGGCCATATGTCAAAACCAGTAGTATCTTCATCCTAAACAGGTCCATAGCTGTGTTGATCGATAGTTGCGTGATGTTTCTGATTTCATTCATAGCTCTAGTAGCCGCCACTGCTCTAGATCTTGTATGTAGTCTGAAACTCTTTCCCGTCGTTTGGATTGTGATACCTAGGTATTTAAAATTGTTAGCCCTCTTGAGTAGTTTGCCATTGCATTTGACGTTCTCTGCTTCAGTGAGTCTTCCTCCCTTCCTAAACATTACCAATTCAGTTTTCTCTTCGTTTATCTGGATGTCGTTTCTCTCCGCCCATTCACATAGTGTGTTTTATCGATATTTGCAGTTTATCTATATCTGTCGCTGCAATGGCCATGTCATCAGCGTATATGTATATGCTTGTTCCTGCCATTCCTTTGGCGACATCGTACGTAAGGACATTAAACAGGATAGGGCTGAGTGGGTCACCTTGGAGGACACCGTTCGTCTGCGGCAGCCAGTCTGATATGCCTATTCCATCATCTATCTGTATGTGATTTTCTGCCAGTATATTTGATATCAGGGTCGTTGTGCTCGTTCTCCCAATTAGTTTCTCCAGTTTATCTATTAGTACCTTTCTGTAGACCATATCAAAGGCTTTTGAGCAGTCATCAAAAGCCACATACAGTTTTCCTTTTGGCCTTTCTATCATCTGCTTTATTTGCTCCAACAGGTTTTCTACAGCCAGAGTCGTGGACGTTCCCTTTCTAAAACCAAACTGTCCCTCTGGTAGAATGGGTTCTAGCTTCTCTGCCAGCCTATTGGCAAGGATTCCTGTTAAGAGTTTCAGTGATGTAGATTCCAACGCTATTCCTCTATACACGTTTGGGTTTTCTGTGTCTCCTTTACTCTTGTATAATAATTTGATTGCTGACTTTCTCCATTCGTCTGGTATGCTTCCTAGCTCTAAACATTTATTTAGAAGGGAGGTCCATATTGGTAGGTATTCTTGTGCTGTTTTCTTTAAGTATTCACTTCTTATTCCATCTATTCCTGGAGCTCTGTTATTCTTCATTTTCTGTAACGCTCTCCCAGTTTCATCCGTGGTGAAGATCTCGTCAGCTTGTGGAGTCCTAGGTGTCTTAATCATGGGTCTTGTTTCTTTTGAACAGATTACTATTCTTATATGATCTATCCATGTTTCCATGGGTATGTTGGGCTGTATTTTCTGCCTTTTCGGTCTCAAAGCTCGATAAGGGTCTTCCTTTGCCTCCTGTACCATTTTCTTATGCTCTTCTTCCAGGTGTTGCTTTTTCTTCTTTCTTATTAGGTTCTTGTATTTCTTTCGTTCTCGTTGGTATTCTTTGGTGGTTGCGCTTACCATTTGTTCCCTAGTTTTATGTAGTGTTTTCAGTGTCAATTTTCTTTGTTCATAACATTCTCTGTCGAACCATGGCCTCGCCTTCCTATTTGTATCTTGTGTGGTGGCCCCATTTATTATAGTTGATTTCAGCCATGTAGCGGCCTCATCAATATTTCCTGCTCTTATTGCTCTTTCAATCTTATCTTTTTCTTTCATTTTCTCTTTAATTTTTTCCATGTCCAGGATCTTGCCAAAAGTTATATTTTGTCTTTGTTCTAATTTGCTAGTTCTGACGTTTTCTATATTTAATTGTACTGGAATGTGTTTAGGGATGACTGCTTCTTCTTTTTTCACTGTGGTAGCAGGGTGTTTTGTTCTAAAGCCCCTTGTGATTATTAGATCTATTGTGCTAGCCCCGTTATGTCCTATGTATGTCCAGTCCTCCTGTCTGTTGTGTATTGTAAAGCCTTCGTTTGTTAGATACTCCATTACTTCTTTGCATTTTCTATCTTGCCTATTTATTGCACAATTCAGATCTCCCGCAATGATTATCTTATCCATACTTCTACTGTGATCCAAGGCCATCCCTAGTTTGTCTATTATGTCTGTGGCAGTGTGGTCTGGGTTGAAGTAGACTGCTACTATAACTCCAATTCTTGTCCTGACAACCAGCATGTTTTCTTTTCTTAATAGTAGTTTGAAGGGGGCCAGTTGTGGTTTGATTATGCCTAGCACACCGCCCGCTGGTCTTCCTCTTCTCATACACTGTATCGCATAGGCATGAAAATCGTAAAATTCTGGGATGTTCAGTTCTGTGTCCTCTTTTACCATTGTTTCTGTGAGTACTCCACTGTCATAATCGGCCATGATATTTCTCGGGAGCAGGCTCAAGACTCCCCTCAGGCCCTCTACATTCCATGTTATTATATTAATATTAATCCCTGGTTGCCGGACCTCTGAACTTCCAGGATTGCCGAAAGGGCCGACATATTACATCTTCTGGCCAGAAGTGTCCATCGTAGACTGTTTCTAGGTCTTGCATTGGAATGCATATTTTGAAAGCTCTGCTTCCTATTTTGTCATTCACTAGGTCACAGTAAATTTTCCCTTTTACTCAGTTTTCCTGCAGGTATTCTGTGATAGCTTCCTCTGTCGTATCTTTGTCCAGTTTTCCCACGTATAACCAGGCGTATTGTTCCGCTGCCTTTATTTTACTTTCCCCTTGTCTCATTCCCATTTTTCTTCCGTTAATTTATTTTCCTGTCTCGTTTCCCCGTTGTCTGTTCCCGCCTCTCACCGCTGTTGTCCACTCCCTATCCTGGTTTTCTAGTTTAGTTTCATCATTTACAGGTGTTCTAGGCTGCCCTGTTGTTTGCTTCCACTCTTCATCTTCTATTATATATATATTTAAATGTCGTTGGGTCGTTCTTGCTGGCCCCTGCGCTCTTGTCTTGTTACCTTTGTCTCTGCTACGCCGATTTTCGTGTTATCAGCTGTTACCTGTAATTGTAGCTTACCGTGCATTGGTACTTGGGAAGTGGGGGATTTGGTTTGTTCGCCCATGCTGCTTTGAGGGAGCTGCACTTCATCTTCATTACAATATTGTAGTAGGTCCCGACTGTGCATAATTTTCATCTATTTTAGAAGTTGCAGGATTTCGTATGTCTTTGTTTTCTCTTGTTTGGCAGTAAGGGCCAACTCGCACTTTCAGTGTTTTTGAGGTGGTCTGTTAGTATTTCGGCTTGTTTCACTTGTACCTCAAGTATTAATGCTAGTTTCGTTAGTAGGGTCTCACTAAGTGCATCATTAGATTTAACATCTGCTATTTCACATTTTATTTCAGATTTATTTGGGATCATGTCCATTCTCTGGGCCAGGCTCTCTATTTTGTCCCCTCTCACTTGCTTGTTAATTATCTCATGCTTGCACTTTTCACACATCCATAGTAATTTTCAGTTTTTACGTTTCAACATTTCAAATTCACCTACCGTCATTAATGTGCACTCCTTGTGATGCCGTCTTTCGCAAATCCCATCACACTGTATAGATATATCTTCCTCCCTCAGTCTTTTGTTACAAGTTCCGCAAGTTACCACTTCGGCGCTGCGCACTGCAGCGTCCATCACTTTCGTACTATCGGAGCGAACTCCTTGGCTATAAGTTCCTTGAATGCAAGATTCTGGTTTCCTTTCCTCACTGATGTGTGGAAACTTGTCACACGATTATCCTGACCGCATACTCAAAGTAGTTCAAAAATAGCACTTGTAGCACTTGTTGCATAGATTCTGATGCAATTGTTCTTATACAACACCTGAACTTCACTTAAATTCACTAATTTCTCCACGACCTAATGTCTTCTCTCCTTATGTATGACTGTATCGCGCCTGTCCAAAAAACAAATAGAAATGTCTTCAGCAATTGTTGGATGTTTGTTGAAGTAATAGACTACATACTTGGATTTTACACAGCATGACTTCAAATGCAGTATGCTTCTTGAGAAACCTATGTGAAATTAGAGCCATATTGCTCTTACCCACAAAGGGTTATGTTTAGTGTAAAATATATCTTAAAATAAGGTAACAGTGTTTCCTTTCCTCTCAGCAATCATCTTTCAGAATACATCATTCCAGAACGTTTTTTAACCCTGTTCAAAACATATTGTCTGTCCATTATCTTGAAGTGACTTTACTTCCAGCATTGATTTTGAAAAGCATCATTTCTTGGTAGTTCTTCCTTATGACAAGCAACCAGTTTGAACATCTTGCAGAGTATTGTCCAAGGTTTTCATTTAATAATTATCTCTAATTGGCACTGTAGGTTGCTTGCTGTACCTTCTAACCATTTTAAATGTATACATACATACATACATACATACATACATACATGCATGCATGCATAAATATTCATTATAGACTATTATGCTTTTCAGTGTTCAGTCTCAAAGCATCTGTGGGTTACCTGTACACTTCCACAATCCTTTATATGCACATGTTTTTGTGGTCTCATGAAGTTCTATACCTCTTTATCTTTAAATCATTAAAAACAGTCTAACCACTGTCACCTTGGTTTCCTTCTGCGTGACCCCCACAACCGAAGCCAGTTTATAAGCACATCTGTTCATAAGCTCATCTCATCTGTTTGTACGAGTAATTATTTTTCTGTAAGTCATGCCTGTTACTTCCAATGTATAAATAAGATATGCTGAATTCAGTCTGCTTTCACTCCCTTATGGCAAAGTCATCCTTGAAAACAGTTACAGGACGATAATTTTGTCAGAACACTTCTTTCTTAAGACCTTTCATCGCAACTTTGAGTTCACTGATTCAAGTCTTGCCACACATTGATTTGATTTCAGATCTTAAAGTACTGTTCCAGTTTTGTATTTCCTATATTCAATCCTACATTTCTTCCCAACTGATATCAGTTTAGTCTTGAATGTGCTAATTTTCATACCATACTCGCTGCATCTCTTTTAAAGCCCCCCAAAGAATTGGATAGCAGGCTTTCAGCACAGTTAGCCATAAAGACAGTCATTGGCTGTTCACTGTATTTCATCCCTGCAATGTTATACCGGTAACTCTTCAGTAAGTGATTCTTGTAAACTGTGTACAATAATGGTGAAAGATGACAGCTTTGTCCAACCTCTGTAAATACTTTGAACCAAGAACTCGTGCTACCATCAGTTCTCACTGTGGCTCAAATTTAAACAGTTCACGTATAGCAAGGATTACAAAGACATTGTATATTAGGGTGCAAATCATTTACAATGGTTAGAATTAATTAAAATTCTTTGTAAACAAACGTAATATTCTTTGTTGAATATGACCGTATAAGTTAAGAGAGCAAATTGATAATGAAATAACACCACGCATGCATTGTACCAATATCTTGTATAATAGTGCCTTTCCCAACAAACTTCCTCTTTGTGATTTACTGTGCAACTTTCTGTTTGCAGGTTCAGTTTGTCGCCATAATGGTTCATGCATTCCAGCTACTTTTTATTGATTGTAACTATCCTCGTGCCTTTGTCTGGTGGATTGGAATGCATGCAGTAATGTTCTACTTCCTCTTCTTTGATTTCTACAGGCAGGCATACATGAAGAAGCAGGAACGTAAAATGAAGGTAATGAATTTTTTTTTTTTTTTTTGCTCTAGTTCTTAACTGTATGTACTCCAATAACTTTTTTACAATTTATGTAATTTACATCATAGTACACTGAACGATTTTATGCTACAGTTTTTGAGTAATACATATAATCAAATCTTCCAAGACATGGTGATAACTATTGCTTTCAATTTCTAGCTTCCAACTCTTCAAACACATTGTCAAGAAAAAAATCAAACTAGTCAGTGTGAGAATATCGAACAATTATAGGATTTTCATCATTAGAATGCACTTGTCTAATTCTTGTTTTGCTCATGAAAGATAAATTTTTTTACTATTTTGTTTTAAGTCGCACCAACACTGATAGGTTCTATGGCGACGATGGGGTAGGATAGGCCTAGGAATGATGGCCTTGGCATGAAAATGGGGAACCAACAGAAAACCTGTTTCAAGGCTGCGGACAGTGCGGTTCGAACCCACAATCTCCCACATCCAAGCTCACAGTTGCGCACCTCTCACCGCATAGCCAACTCGCCCGGCTGAAAGATCAATAATATTCAAGAAAAATAGGTAGAAAGTCTGTATGTGAAAATTTTTACATCAAAAAATCAATCTCTTTATTTGCAAATGAGGTGTCTACCTCGGTGGCAAATGGTACACTAAAATACATTGTCAAGCACTAAATTTTAAATTAACAAGAGAAGAAATTTTTTTTTTTTAGAATACAATAATATACAATTTATGCTAACATTTTTTTTCTATTAAACAAACAGATCATCCTTAATAAATTTATTGTTTACAAAATTCTACTTATAATATCTCCTATACTTACAAACATAGTCAACTCATATACAGTATGCGGAATTACTTCAAATAATACTATGCAACTGGTATAAGATTAAAATTTACATTTATTTACTTTTTTTTTTACCCATTTTGGAACCTAAGTAGCTACTTTCTTGCCTTTACCATGCAAAGTATGTTCCTTTGGGGAAAAAAAATCCATATAAAATCTGGAATGAAGAAATGAATACCTACATTATACTATCAAGAATAAGTCTGCGATTGAAGGCTTCTCAATCTAGCAAGAGGTAGTAGGAAAACAAGAAACATGAACAGACTACTCATTGTCGACGTCAGTCGCAACAACGTGTCTGTTGTAGACGTGAGAATGCAAAGAGTTGATCTTTCAGCTCCTAGAAAAATTCTGCAGTGCATGCCTTATGCACTTTTTGTTACTGAAACTGGTTGATGTGCAGTTTCTTCAGCTGTCTCTTGAATTAGGAGTTCATATAATATATCTAATTACATTTCTTGCCTTGCTCAAATGTTCTGTACATTTCCTTAATTGAAAACAGATTTTGTGCACTTCAAGATGTGATCTTTATTCATCAAATAGTCGGATATTCCTCCACAGCAAAGTCCATCTTTCTAGTAATTTAAAATTCCATCCATGTAGAAGTGGTGCAGAAGTCTTCCAATTACATTTTAGCAGCATTAAAATCATTAATGATAAATGAAAATGCACAGCCTGTTTCCAGTCATTTGACCAGGTCAGTAATGGAATGAATGAAGCCCCCATCTAGTGGCGAGGATAGGAAATGTGCCGGCTGCTGAGGCCTGTTGCACTCATTAACCCTCAAATGGTCTATGTAAAAGACTGTTACGGTCACACGATTTTCAGGATTTTTGTATACTTTCACTAAAAATTCTTAAAAATAGGTTTTAAAAGGAAATCACTCAGTGTAATACATTTTTATTAAATCGTATCATAGGCTATTGAAATAAATATATTTTTGTTTTGTACCTTTCATTATATCTTTACAGCCATCCTGAGTTTCCAAAAAAGTGTTCCAAAATGATATTATCAAAATGTTTGCGCCCATACCAGACACTGAAATACTCGACTTACCCGAGAAAGTCAAATCACAATGTTCACAATTTTATGCACTTCAAAAAATATAAACACTTTTGATGTTATATACACAAATAAAGATACGTATACATATATACATAAGCACTAGAACGCCTCCGTGAAGTCACTCAGAGGAGCTACCAGATCTAGACTGCTCTCCTTTTATTCCTCTCCTTTCAGGACTCCTAAAGTGCTGTAAATTGTGGTAACACTCCCTGTGAACTGCATAGTTACAACCTGGGCACAAATACCGGGTCCTTCCTCTTTTTTGTTGGTCCACAAATTGCACATAAACGTTCCAGCTTTCCAGGAAGTCTGTCAATGTCACTGCCATTATCACTCATATCACTCGCGTCACTCATTATTTCATCCAACATTTTCCGAATGGGACTTGAACCTAAATTACTCGCCATTTCCGCAAATAACTGATAAAAACAGCGCGTACAACAGAAAGACACCGTGATGCGGCAAGGCGCCATATTGTACTGCGCAGTTAAGGTAGCGAGCCTAATGGCTGAATTTTAAGACTGCGCAGTTCATTTAAATGGCGGTCTACAGCCTAGCAACTAGAGTAAAAAGAGAAACTGGAATCTGCTGTTTAAAATGATACTATATTGTGCCCTTGCAAAGGCACCAAATGCGGTGATCTTCTTTCTTCATATGTGCGCCGGCTGCTCCTGTAAATAATGACATTTAAATGATACTCACCGCTGCATGTAGACTCTTCTTTCTCAGTCGTGGTGCGTCCGAAAATATCCCACGGGTTGATGGCCACACATCGATCTGGGAATGAGGAGATGAAAAGATGGGGTAAACTAAACTATAAATGACGGTACCCAAAGACTGAATTAAAATTTAAATAAATAAACTGATTTATTGAACAAAGTGCAAAGTGCCAAAAATTGAAAATAAACTGGAGAAAATAAAGTGAAATGAAATAGAAATTAAACAAAAATAGAAGATCTACCTTCCAATAACTCAATTATCTGCCTAATAAAATTGACTGAAGGTCGATCAAATTTAAATTATTCCAGATTACGTCGACACTGTCTCCAAGACGCTGACGTGAATAAAATTCAAAAACACTGGTCAGAAATACCACCTCATTTGAAATACTGAATTTTGTAATACATTTGAAAATGTCTACCAAAATAAACTTGCGTAGTTGAATAATTAATTGGTTAAGTCATCAAATCAACACTGACTCAGAGGTGTTTATCAAATATTTAACACATGTGACTCAGTTGGGAAACACCCAACTCTAAATACTCATGGACTGCACTAACCATGTGTAACAAATAAGAGAAAGAATTTAATAAAGAAAACAACCATGAACATTGTACTTCATCTACCACATAACCATTGCCACATTTTAAACTACTCATGGTTGAAACAAGAAATATTGAAATATGAACCTGAGTGTTACAATCACTCATTTAATTATTTAAACCACACTTGCATGACTGTGATAGCCTGGACCTCTTAAATATAAAATTAATTAGGCCAAGTGCCTCATGTTTACATCTCAAATGAAAGCGATCCCTTTACATTATTAATTTTACTCCATTTGCCGCTGCCTGCATTTTCATTACGAATTCATATTTTGTGGTACCACCACTAGATGGAGGCAGATCCCATCTCATTTACCTCATTCATTTGCGGCACTTATAATACAACTGGTTTATTAAAGATCGCTTCATTTTCCTAATTGAAACGTAGTGGATTTCTAAGGCTTGGTAATTACTGAATGTCTGGTATGAGCATACCACTACTATAGTTTTGACTATGAACTAATCAATGATCTCTTATCCTAACACATGAAATCTTATTTACATAAATGAACCTGTTAATGGAGAAACACTGCTCCAACAAAAAAAATTACTGAAATCAAAACTAACCTAACTACACTTGCTTATTTACATCAATCAAATACAAATAATTCACGTATGATCAGATCCTACAAATAAACGGTGAAAGAGATACATAAAGAAAGAATACCAACAAAAATCTAGATCCCAACACCGCTGCCTGCTGAAAATTGAAAAAAAAAAAAAAAATTGCGCAAATATATCGGAGTCTAAAGAAACTTTTACCCAGCTACAAGTAACAAAATATTGTGAATTTGATGGCAATCTTCTAACCTCAGACGAAAAATGTCTGGCCATGACACTATTCAGCCTCTATGGACAATAATTACTAGTATTACATGTCATCCATGATTCTACATGACTGTCAAAATACATTTTTTTTTTTTTTCAATCAATACTGATCTGCATTTAGGGCAGTCGCCCAGGTGGCAGATTCCCTATCAGTTGCTTTCCTAGCCTTTTCCGAAATGATTTCAAAGAAATTGGAAATTTATTGAACATCTCCCTTGGTAAGTTATTCCAATCCCTAACTCCCCTTCCTATAAATGAATATTTGCCCCAGTTTGTCCTCTTGAATTCCAACTTTATCTTCATATTGTGATCTTTCCTACTTTTATAGACGCCATTCAAACCTATTCGTCTACTAATGTCATTCCACGCCATCTCTCCGCTGACAGCTCGGAACATACCCCTTAGTCGAGCAGCTCTTCTTCTTTCTCTCAATTCTTCCCAACCCAAACATAGCAACATTTTTGTAACGCTACTCTTTTGTCGGAAATCACCCAGAACAAATCGAGCTGCTTTTCTTTGGATTTTTTCCAGTTCTTGAATCAAGTAATCCTGGTGAGGGTCCCATACACTGGAACCATACTCTAGTTGGGGTCTTACCAGAGACTTACATGCCCTCTCCTTTACATCCTTACTACAACCCCTAAACACCCTCATAACCATGTGCAGAGATCGGTACACTTTATTTACAATCACATTTATGTGAATACCCCAGTGAAGATCTTTCCTTATATTAACACCTAGATACTTCCAATGATCCCCAAAAGGAACTTTCACCCCATCAACGCAGTAATTAAAACTGAGAGGACTTTTCCTATTTGTGAAACTCACAACCTGACTTTTAGCCCAGTTTATCAACATACCATTGCCTGCTGTCCATCTCACAATATTTTCGAGGTCACGTTGCAGTTGCTCACAATCTTCTAACTTATTTATCACTCTATAGAGAATAACATCATCCGCAAAAAGCCTTACCTCCGATTCCACTCCTTTACTCATATCATTTATATATATATAAGAAAACATAAAGGTCCGATAACACTGCCCTGAGGAACTCCCCTCTCAACTATTACAGGGTCAGACAAAGCTTCACCTACATTGATTCGTCACTCTGCTCACATATTACCTCGTGCTTTAACTCGCATATCTGCCGAGCATCTACTTTCCCTGGAACTATTTGAAACAATACAGGCTTCTGCCTACAATCATAATCCATGTCGTTACATATTTAACACACGTGATTCAATTATTCATCTCTCAATTCTATTTATTCCTCATTATTCTCGACGTAGTAACTCATAATACGGCCTCCCTCATATCCGGCGGGTGAAATAACTGTCGTTCACATCTCTATTTCTTACGACACTGTTCATGACATGGTCCAAATATCACATTTCCATTATCAACGCAGATCATCAGGGACATTATTCACTTAGCTCAATCTTTAGATCATTCTCTGCTTCACATATCACAAAATATCAGAGCTGACGTATCAATGGCTTCCTGTCACTAACTGTTTACTAAAATGACGAGATTGCCTCTCAAAAACATGGCTATTAAAAAAGTGTAACTGCAATTACACACAGAAATAAATATTTGCGTGTCCACCAAATCGTCGCAAAAATACACGGTATAAGAGCTACCGGAAACGGTCATCTGAATGATTACACAACATGAAACAAGCTGAATGCGCTAGTAGCAAAAGTAAGCATAAAAAATCAACAAGGCGGCATATACAAAATCATAACTTCAACAGAAATATCGCTCATAACTAACGTTATAACATGATATTATTATTAATCTGCATTTCAATCATTTAAATCTCATACCATAGCATTCTAATCTGTCAAAGTGACTTACTACAAGATGATCCAGAAATAATATGCAAACACATCTACGTAAAGGAAGTACGCAAATAACCCTAGCTCACACATTATTATTATTATTATTATTATTATTATTATTATTATTATTATTATTATTATTATTATTATTATTATGTGAATTATTTACAATTCTATCTAACAGTCTAAGCTACATTTGATCATCGATTGGTTCATAGTCCTACATATTTATTTATTCATTTTGTTGCTCATTACCTTAGTGCTGGAGGCAGGTTGGATCACCCTCCGGGCTCTGTCATGATGAATTAGAATTCCATCTTGAAGCTGATGTGGTATTCCGAAATATCACACACGCATACTTGATACATTTTTATAAAGGCATTACACATGTTCACATTTACCTAAACACTCGCATTTTCTAGCACTTCAATGAAGATTATACAATAGCACTGCATAAACACCTGACGTGAAGTCGAAAGTTTTCTCTCCGCTACCTGCCTGGCGTCGTGCTGTGGCTCACACACCCCTCTCAGTTTGTTTGTTTAAGGCTTACCGGTTGTTCACCTCTTCGGAACATAACAGTGTAGTCAAGGTCTTAACATCGCGGCCTTCCATTAATGAAACAGTCATTCTCCTCCCTGTAACTGCTTTAACTAATTTCTCCCCCGTAACATCTCGCTTGCCATAACAGTTCATTGAAAGTGATGAAAACAAGCTAAAAGTACTGTTTCCAATGATGTGTGGAGAAATTGTATACTAATCGTCCTCCAAAATAAAAGAATAAAATGGCCTTTCAACAAATATCCAAACTACACGTGGATTAGAAAAATTTTATGCAGTTACATGTTGCGACATTTTTCCATTGTCCCTCTCGGTTGGTTGTGTAAGTTCATTTAAGGCAAGTGTTAAAAAGTGTAGCTATTGCCTGATTATCTCTGCATAAATTCAAATAAATATAAAAGTTTGTTAAAGTGTTCATTTCTCCTGAAATATTACTCTCAAGTACACTGACTGACAGAGCAAATGCAACACCAAGGAGGAGTGGTCAGAACTTTATGCCAATTGCAGGGTAGACTGACGTCACCAAGGTATGCTCATGATGTGAAATGCGCCGCTGTGCTGCGCACGTAGCGAACGATAAATGGGACACGGCGTTGGCGAATGGCCCACTTCGTACCATGATTTCTCAGCCGACGTTCATTGTAGAACGTGTTGTCGTGTGCCACAGGACACGTGTATAGCTAAGAATGCCAGGCTGCCGTCAACGGAGGCATTTCCAGCAGACAGACGACTTTACGAGGGGTATGGTGATCGGGCTGAGAAGGGCAGGTTGGTCGCTTCGTCAAATCGCAGCCGATACCCATAGGGATGTGTCCACGGTGCAGCGCCTGTGGCGAAGATGGTTGGCGCAGGGACATGTGGCACGTGCGAGGGGTCCAGGCGCAGCCCGAGTGACGTCAGCACGCGAGGATCGGCGCATCCGCCGCCAAGCGGTGGCAGCCCCGCACGCCACGTCAACCGCCATTCTTCAGCATGTGCAAGACACCCTGGCTGTTCCAATATCGACAAGAACAATTTCCCGTCGATTGGTTGAAGGAGGCCTGCACTCCCGGCGTCCGCTCAGAAGACTACCATTGACTCCACAGCATAGACGTGCACGCCTGGCATGGTGCCGGGCTAGAGCGACTTGGATGAGTGAATGGCGGAACGTCATGCTCTCCGATAAGTCACGCTTCTGTTCTGTCAGTGATAGTCACCGCAGACGAGTGTGGCGTCGGCGTGGAGAAAGGTCAAATCCGGCAGTAACTGTGGAGCGCCCTACCGCTAGACAACGCGGCATCATGGTTTGGGGCGCTATTGCGTATGATTGCACGTCACCTCTAGTGCGTATTCAAGGCACGTTAAATGCCCACCGCTACGTGCAGCATGTGCTGCGGCCGGTGGCACTCCCGTACCTTCAGGGGCTGCCCAATGCTCTGTTTCAGCAGGATAATGCCCGCCCACACACTGCTCGCATCTCCCAACAGGCTCTACGAGGTGTACAGATGCTTCCGTGGCCAGCGTACTCTCCGGATCTCTCACCAATCGAACACGTGTGGGATCTCATTGGACGCCGTTTGCAAACTCTTCCCCAGCCTCGTACGGACGACCAACTGCGGCAAATGGTTGACAGAGAATGGAGAACCATCCCTCAGGACACAATCCGCACTCTTATTGACTCTGTACCTCGACGTGTTTCTGCGTGCATCGCCGCTCGCGGTGGTCCTACATCCTACTGAGTCGATGCCATGCGCATTGTGTAACCTGCATATCGGTTTGAAATAAACATCAATTATTTGTCCGTGCCGTCTCTGTTTTTTCCCCAACTTTCATCCCTTTCGAACCACTCCTCCTTGGTGTTGCATTGTCACTGTCAGTCAGTGTAAATACATGGCTCACTCGGATGCCAACAAGTGTCTCTGATCGTGTTCCTACCAGACTCAGAATTCACAAAAGAAAACGTTCACACAAGACTGAACTCACTCCGTACAAGACTGAATTAGACATCAACACGTCTGGATTAAACACCAACTAACTAAAGATTCACCACGCTGCTCGTTGGTTTTGTAAACAGTTCTCCCCCCACTTCGAAAATAGTTCTGTGGAAGGGATGTGGCGTAGTAATCTTGCACTTGGGACCGATTTATCATATGTCCGTAGGTTAAAGCTTTAAAAAATATGTACAAAATCTTCCTAATTTCGGTCTGACTTGTTATATTGCGCCGTGGGAAATGATTACAGGGTAATCCATACGACGGCGTGCGTCATCGGCGTTATTTTCTTCCTGCGAATGGTCTCTTCCCGCCATGATGGTTCAGTTCCTGGGCAATACCACTCTTCCGTGTAAAGTTAAAATTTTCTTTATTAACCATTAATTAATCACACATTTGTACGGATAAATTTTCAAATATTATTAGGAAGTCAGGACACTGTTTTTCCACAACTACTCCGGGCTCCAAATAGCGAATTACTGGCTGTAGATTCCCGCTATGACAAGACATTTAAATTTGCAATTTTGTGATTGGCTGAGACGTTCACGCTCTCCGCAGCATGGATGCTTCCATTTTCTGCCAAGGGTTGACGGGTATTATCGTTTTCTCTCTTGCACTTCTAAGTAGGTCAGGCTCAACGCGTGATTTTCCCGTGAGAACAGAGTAGAAAGTTTCCACTCCTTGTCGGCACCATAAACTTTATTGGATGTACCACTTAGGCCAGGTATATGCTGTTCGTGCCATGAGAAAAGTTTTGCGGATCTCCTTGCCGTCTGACCGGCGCCAGAATGTTGCTTTGTGACTGCCAGCTTTCACAGCCTACTGTTGTATTCCAATATGCGAATTATTCAACTTTTAATTCATGCAAAATTACGCACATTCGCTTATGGGTGCAATATAGAGCACATTTGTGTGTTACTACGCTTAACGAGAGCGTATCTAATGAACGGCTGCAAAATGGTCGATGTATCATCGTTGACCACAACAACTTGTACAAAAAGGGCGATGCATCATCGTTTTAACCATTTGAGGGTTAATGCTACTCCTTTCAAATGAATATTCAGATATAAAGACCAGTGGAAAAGATGTCAGTGTTGTGTGAAAATAATGGACATTGTTTAGCCCAACCTACTGTACTTGTCTCTGAGCCCGCTCACAACTTTACTAGAGGTGGCTCTACCCATGAAGGGGAGAGAGAGGACATGGAAATCACTCCTGTATTCATTCAAAAATTAGTTTTGGCAGACTGAAGAACCTAACCGTTACTTGGAAAAAAAAAAAGCTTAGCATGTGCCTGGTGTGAAAATTGGAAACCACAGAAAACCATCGTCAGGGTTGTCAACAGTGGTGTTTGAACCTACCATCTCCCGAATGGAAGCTGACAACTATGTGACCCAAACTGCAGAACCAACTCTTAGTAAACTGACTATTGTTGTTAGACAAGAGGTGCTTTGTCTCCTCTGCTGCCATTGATCTTTGCTAGATGGCATTACTGCTGCAATTATACAAACCTGCCCCATCAGCGACAGGTACGACAGCTAGTACCATACAGTGCCGAATGTTATCATATATGGCCATAGGTCAGTATTTTTTCGGAATATATTTCAGAAATACAGATCTCTGAAGGAAGCTAGGATTATAATAATATAGTAGTTTTCTTAACCCTCTTGCACTCAGCTTATATGCAGGGGTTTGCTCTAAGCAGCTCAAACTAATATTGGTGATTTTGCAACCAAATTACAAAAAAAAATTACACTTAAACTATTTAACATATTTTAAAATAAAGTAAATCACACTAGTATAGGAAACTATGAGCATTTCTGTTGGAATGTTGTGGTTTTCTCATAAAAATAAAATGTCATGTGTATATAGTTTTAAGGAAAACAACATTGAGGTTATGTGTTGGTAACTCATATGATTTTAGTCGAGTGGTTTATCATAGCTTACTTTTGTTCTTTGCTTGGTGTGTGTGATGCTCGGTTGTAGTCAACAGCTCGTAATAAATGGATGTGTAAGGAAGCTGGTGTTTCAACTGTATAATTTGACAACCTAAACCGGTGTAACGAGCAGAAATGAAGATATATAAACAATTTTGGAAATGAATTTACCTTGGAGGTATTGATATTGGGAAAGATGAAAAAAATTATTAAACGTTGAAAATATTTTTTTTGAAAAATAATGGTTTTCAATTGCAGAAAGATCAGACATTACTAAGATTACTTTCAAACCTGACTGGAAGAACATTTAATTCTTAAGAATTTGATATAAGTATGATGTATGTGCTGCAGTTCACTCATAAAGTATGACACAAAGTTATTCATTGTAGATGTAACAGTCATCACTGTCAGGTTCTTCATGGTCTGATGCGCGGTGAGCAGCTGTGATTGTGCAAATATCTTCAGGAGTAAAATTGTCGCTTCACACAAAACGGAAATCACTTTCGACAAAGTCACTATTACTGTGTAAATCATCTAAAAATTCAAGAATATTGGAATCATTCGGCCTTGAACATGGTCCAGCTATTACGAGAAAAAGATCACTCAAGCACGTGCAACAGTGGAGTAGTGAGAAGATGAATAATTATAGTTCGGGAAGTACAGCGAACACATGATACACCATGAAAAGACACAAACTCTAAAGTAAATTGATAGCATGATCAAATTTGTGTAAGCATAACACAACCAAAAACAGATCCACGCAATAATAACTTCGAACAACCACAACATAAACATTCGCGGTCAACATATTTCATTTGTCAAAAGTTAAAATATTTTGTAGGGCTAGTGGATGTATCTGTTGAGTAAAATGCAAATTCAAATCTTTTACTGTCACGATGATCTATTACCATTTAACAGTCGCAGAAATTATCAATATCCCTAAATAGGACAGAGCCAATGTATTGGCACTGTGAGAATTCTCGCCATAACCTCTGATAGATAGATCAGCATGCTGAGTGCAAGAGGGTTAGTTTAATACTTATACACATGCAACTGGACAATGCAGAAGAAATAAGTTAGAACCAAACTGCAACATGGAACTGTTTGTCCTCCATGTGTGCTGCCTCCTGTTAAAATCTTTTGATTCTGTAAAAAAATCTGCAGTGCATGCCTTATGCACTTTTTGTTACTGAAACTGGTTGGTGTGCAGTTTCTTCAGCTGCCTCTTGAATTAGGAGTTGAAATGTTAAAAACTGTTAAAAATGGGAATGAACGTGAAGTCTCTTACTGTAAAAACTGTATTATAATTAGTCAATTGTTGACTGCAATATTTGTAAAGAGACAGGGAAAAATTGATCCTTGCCCGTGTGTGATGAAGCAAAGAGATTTGGTGTATTTATAGAAGAGTGTGATGTACATTCTTGGATTGCACAGTGCATATTTCTGCCTGTAAACCTGAGCCAAGTATAAAGGAGGCGGCTCTACTTGTCACAAGGCAGTACAAAAGGCAAATAATAGAGTAATACCTCTTTATGTACAATTTGCAAGAGTTTATTGGAACAACTATTTACAATTTCCTGTTTGTCTAGCAGGGATTTTGTCAGATATGTTTGGTAGTGCGATGATAGGATGGAAGGTGTAGAGTGTCAGACATATCCCATAGTGTCCTTTTTAAAAACCTGGCAACCTTAATTATCTTGCACTACTGAATTGGATTGGTACCATCAGCTACAAGATGGTTTAGCAAACACAGTGCATGCCAATACCACACACATGAACTAGCTCAGCTAACCACGTTGTTGCACATGGCACTTGGAAACATAATGACGAGCTGTGAGAGCGCAGTGCATCACAAGCTAGTACAAATTGCAAATAATAAAGGAGTAATACCTCTTTAACCTTTCTTAAGAGTGTGCACGGCATATGCTGTGCAATAATAACAGCTGCATCAGAGTACGTATTTGACAGGTAGACAACCTCTGGGGAGTGAGAATTTTTTAAACAATTACAATAAACTTAAACTTTGAGAGACTTTTAGACACATGAAAACACATTTTGTATCAAGAAAACACTGTCGTTTCAAAACTTCTTAAATGTATGATACTGTTCAAAGCAGGGATGTATGCAGAGAGACACTTCACAAGTAGAACACTTGTACCTAGTTTCTTTCCTCTCCTTTCCTGATCAGGTAGTGTGTTTGCATACTTAGCATTGCCTGAGAAGTTTATGCTTCTATTATTCACTTTGTGGGAGTGTCGTCATAAAATGGCGACCTTCGAGGCAAAACAGATCTCCAATTGGGCGTGAAACATTCCTTTCATTCTTAAGTTAAATGTTTCTCAAGCAGTTGTCATGAATACCTATATTCAGTTATATTTACAAAAACCAAAAAGATTTACAGCTACGAAGAGCACAAACAACTATCCACATTGGCGGCAGTCGTAACACTAGGCTGTAACCTACAGGCTGAAGGCGTGCCAAACTCTTAAGCTGTACTGAGTACAGGGTATACTCATTCCCGTCAGAGATCACCACCATACAGAACTAGGATTTGTACAGCGACACTATTCAAATATCTGAGAAGGTTAAAAGAAAAAAATGCTGCCAGATGTCATTAAGTCAGTAAGCACTTAAGTCCTTAGTATAGCCTAAAGTGACAAATGCTCTGCTCCCTCATGTGGAACTAAACGGCAAATGCCGTGCTCACTCTATTGACTGTCCTTTGGTACACTCGTCAATAGGTTAAATAACTTAAGCTTAGCTGGCCCAGCTGGTGGCATCTTGTAAGGGCCCCTTGCCACGGTTACGGCGAAGTTCTTAACGGCAGCTTCAGAACGGTGCAGTCGGTGAATGATGCATTCAAGTACTCAGTCTGCTGCCTTGTAGATGAAGTAGAGGACTACTTAAGTCTAAAGAGTTCACCTTTAACAGAAATGTCAGAGGCTTGTCCATTCCTATATACAGCCTTCTCAACGTAAAACAATATCTTTCTGGTGATGTCTCAAACAAGAAGTCGGGTGGTGGAGAACAATGATGTTGGTGAAACTCCACTTGAGGAAGTGGAAAGGATGGTCATATACTCTCCATAAAGCAGCAGGAATAGATATTATATCTGAAATGGTGAAATATAGTGGGGGAAGGTAGGGATGGAATGCCTTCATAGAATATTAGCTTGAAATGTTGGTAATGTACCTTCTGGTTGGACAAAAGCAGTAATAATTGCAACTAGCTATAAGCAACAGATTGGGAAGGATTGCAACAACTATCGAAGTATTTTATTGATCAGTATACCAGGCAAGGTATTCACTCTCACTTTGGAAGAGAGCGTGCGATCAGTGGTTGAGAGTAAGTTGGATGAAAACCAGTGATTTCAGACCACAGGAAGACTATCAGGACCACATATACAGTATGCACCAGCTGACTGAAAAATGCTACGAGAGGGATAGACAGTTATACCTTCTCTAGATCAACCAAACAAACATATGACAGAGTACCATAGGAAAATATGTTTGTGGTACTGGGCTAATATGGAATTACTGGCAGATCATTAAAAGCAATCGAAGGCAGTTATGTTCATAATAGGGCTGAGGTGAGAACTGAAAGTAGAAAGAGTTTGTGGTTCAAGGTCCTTACAGGGGTAGAAAAGGGTGTAATTTTTTACCTTAGTTGTTCATAGTTTATATGGGCCATCTACTGACAGGTATAAAGTGGCAGATAGGGATTCAATTAGTTGGAAATTGAGTGAGCGGTTTGGCCTGTGGCAACTACTCTATCTTAAAGGCGTATTGTGCTAAAAGCTTGTAGTCCAATATCTTTGAACATGAAAATAGGTGCAATGAGTGTGATTTGAAAATTAGTGTTCAAGATTAGTGATGTCAGTAGGTAAGAAACCTAAAAGGATTTAATGTGAGGCTGGGAATACAAAATTGGAACAGGTAGAGAATTTCAAGTATTTAGCATGTGTGTTCTCTCAGGATGGTAGTATAGTAAGAGAGACTTAATCAAGATGTAGCAAGGCTAATGCAGAGAGTTCGCAGTTGTGATCGACAGTATTCTGTAAGGAAGTCTGCTCCAGGATGAAACTATCTTTACAACGGTCTGTTTTCAGACCAATTTTGCTTCATGGGAATGAAAGCTTGCTTGTCTCGAGATACCTACAAATGGCTGGGAACAATGGCAGGAGAGTACTCAGAACGAGGAGATAAAGGATAAGTTAGGAATGAACTCTATTGATAAAGCTGTATGTATAAACTGGTTTTGATGGTGGGGTCATGTGTGGTGAATGGTGGAGGATAGGTTACCTACGAGAATAATTGACATTCATGGAGTTTAAGAGAAGTAGAGGGACACAAGACTACTATAATTAGACTAGATATCTAATGATATAAAGACTAAATAGGGTCACAGATCTACAGTAGAAGTCCGTTATAGCGAGAATTTTTAACGGCAAAAAGTTTATTCGCTATAGCGGATTGTCATTACATAAGATTTTTCGTAAAAGTCGGGAGGTGGGGGACTGCTCAGATTAAAATGGGTATGAGAAGTCAATCGGTGCGTTTAAAACTTGCGTTTTCGCATAAGATATCCACGCTACAACTTATTTGTTAGTTATTTCTCGAACTCTGATACTATGTGAACACCTATAATATACAGGGTTATTCACCTACGATGTTGTGATGTTTGGAGCATCACAGCATGTACAAAACTGTAATTAATTGGAAAGATGTATATATTTAATTAGTGGTAGGTAATTTTTAGTTATGTTCATATATAGGGTTTATAGTCATCCATTTCACATCATTTAATTTCTTTGTATCATGGCTATAACATATTCTGAACGAACAAATTCTCTAGTAAGGTATTACGTCACTCGTATTAATAGCTTGGAGTAAATTTCCAGTAGCTGAGGTCAGGTGACCGGACTCACCATGCTAATTTGAGCCCATTACCAGGAAATGTACATCATCAAGCTTTCAAGATTCCTTACCCTTTCCATATTCTGAAGAGACAGTTAAGACTTCGATAGATGATTGTTCAGCAATGGCTCTTACTATTTTGTCCGAGAGGACACCAACGGAGTAGGGATAAATAATCTGCAGAATTTGACACGGAGAAAGAGGAAAAACAAGAGCATGATCCTGAAACTCAACGAAAAATCTTAGAAAGGCAATAACATCACTGGTGGAATTGACAGAGAACTTCGAAATACCTCTGAGCAACATTGCTAAAGGATGGGGCAAACTGCTGAAGCCAGGTGACATAGTAGGTAGAGGCCTAAGTTGCGGAGAGGCTGTTTCAGAAGGTGCATTATTCAGCGAGGTATGACGTTCGGATTCATTGTCTAATGGGGCAGAGGTTTGTTGAACTCCTACAGATTTCCTATTTTCTTCTCCTTTAGAAGAGTCTTCCTCGCTAACTGAGTTTACCAGAGTGGGTTGGTCGGTTTTGGGGGGTACAGCTCCAGTTAACAATAGGGTAACCTTGCTGGACAGATCAGACAGGTTTTCGAGAAGAGCACTAGCCTCCTTCCCTTGAATGTCCTTCAACTTTAGAGACAACAGATCGTTAACTCTATTAGAAAAATGAAACAATCTAGCTTGCACACGTTTAAGTTGATTTGGAGAAGGATCATTTTCTTCAAAAAAACTAACTACGGATGCTAGCTCAGTAGTATTGTCAGTGATCGTGGAGAGAGTCGTCAATCTCTTTCTCTCCCAAAGTTAGGATGGAAATGGGCAAATCAAGGGAATCTTTAAGCTTGTTGGTATCTACCGCAACCGAGCCTCCAGATTGCACATTTCTAATCGTTAATTCATAGATTAATTCCTCCTTGCGCAAATAGCCGGGATGGAGGACATCGCGAGGGCCGGGCATGATGACAGACATTTCACAAATGTAGAAAAATTGGAAAAATCGCAGCGACGGAGAAAATTGTTAGAGTTCAAATCAAAAGCAATGTTTAGCCATCTAAAAGGGCTTAAATGAGACCCATTCAACCATGCTCTGCTACCACTTGATACGGAGTTATCCGTGGAAGTCAGAGGTGAAAGAAGGTGCGGGCTGGAATGGGTCTAACTACAAGTCCGAAAGATGAATTAAAAATTTAAATAAAGGTTATACTTTCAATAGACAACAAGAGTTAACAAAAGTTTACATAGAATTTGAAAACTTAACAAGTCAATCAGGTTCAAGACCAGAAAAGCAAGGTTTTAGAGACAAATTAATGATCTGGGCTTCAAACCCCACCTTTTACAATCTGAGCTCTCAGCTTACAACCACAAAATACCAAAGGGCAGAAAACCCCTAATTACATGGAGCTCTTGCTCCCGCTCCTAGAGCCTCCTAGAGGCACCTTCCAACATACCAGAAAGAGCTGACCTGCTCTCAATTTTACAAGCCTATCAAAGGCCACAACAAACTTTACTCCTAACTGCCCTCAAGCCACAATTACAGTGAAACAGGGGTATCTTGTACCCAACATACAGGGCCTTCGCATGAAGAAAAAGAAAAAAAAGCAACAGGTTATGTTACTGGCCCAAAGTACAGAGAGGACTGGAGGCGTGAACTTGCACTCCTACATACACATTTTAAAACCTAAGTGGCGCTAGGCCGATCACACAGGGGCTAATCCCTATCTATGGAGGTGACTAGTATAAAAGATAAATTTAACACATTAACTCTCTTGGTGCCAGGCGGTAGTGCTAGCATCCGCCCTTTAAATTGCCAGAGCCGATCTGGTCAGCCGTTAACAATCCAGTCGGAAGTTGCCAGAGCCGATTACATCGGCCGGCTTAAAATTCTGTGATATACGTAATTTTGAGGCAACCTATAGTGACGTGCATACTTTTGTTACAAAGGGGCTACACGTTATTGTGTGCCTGGCCTTGCTTTGGCAGTTCTTAGAGGGTGTTGTACCTTTCACAAGAGTCGTTTCCTGTGTTTACAAATACCGCTAACCGGTCAGTAAGAGATTGCTCCTTGCAGTGAGTGGATTTGTGACAGGAAAATGGCATGTTGTTCACGTGATAATTTTTCAGCAGGTATTGATGACAATAAATTAATGCAGTATTTAGAACAGTGCAAAGTTAACGCCGATGATTTATCGGATAGCGATAGTGAATTTAGTTCAGAGAGTAGCGACGAAATTATACCGGACACGTCCGCGAAATCACCGCAGTTAAAGAAGAGACATTTAATTGTGTCTAACAGCACTAAAGCTACTCTGAATATGGTGATAGATGAAACTAGTAATAACGAATATGATGATGTCTCTAGAGAACATTTTGTGGAAATTTGTCTCACTGAACCCGACAAAATTCCTCAACCTCCTGTCTCCTTCAAGGAAGTTCTTGGACCTAAACATGCCCTACCGTCTGATTCTCCGCCCATATCACACTTCAATTTACTTTTCACTTACTCTCTGCTAAAACTTAGTCACATATAGTCCTCTATCATTACCTAAATGACGGTCTCCGCGGGCCAAGTGTAGCGTGCGTGCCTTTCACCCGGAGGTCATGGGTTCGATTCCCGCCCAGGTCAAGAATTTTTGCCTGATCCTGAGGGTTGGTTCGAGGTTTACTCAATCTAAGTGACCCTAAGTGATTGCAGTTGAGGAGATATCTGAGGGTGAGAGGGCGATCCCAGTCTGGAAAACCAAGAATAATTATTGAGAGGATCCGTCTCACTGACCATGATTCACCTCGTAAACTGCAGGTACCAAACTGAGCAGCGGTCGCTTAGTAGGTCAAAGCAAATCACGGCTTTAGTGCCATACATTTCTTAATTTCGTAAATTCTGTTGTATTGTAAAATTATTTTTCTAATATATACTACAACCGAAAACGAGAACTATTTTTTCTGAAAACAAAAACTATAATATCAACTGCTATTTTTTACTTATTTAATAATTCAGAATTATTTTAATACTCTGTTATCCGCACGTAGAAAATTTATTGTCAGTATTTGCCAAACATCGATACATACAAGGGAATTTTATCGGTGAGTGAAAAAATTGTCTTGTTTTTATTAGTGACATATGTTTGAATTTTTATTTTTTATGTTTTTATTTTTCTCGTTCAAATTAGTTATTCTATAGAATTGTATTTAGAAATACATTATACATAATTACGTATATTCTTTTGTATCGTAAATTATTTTTTCAAAGTAGATATTGAGAGAGAAAGTGCGAAAATATTTTTCTCTTCCTAAAAATAAACGTTTTCGACAATTATAAATCAACAATAAAACGTCTTTGATTCTTTATATCACTCCAAACTAGTTTCTTATTCTACGTAGTCGGTATGTAGAAAATTTCATGCCGGTATTTGCTATACAGCGGTAGATATATGCGAATTTTAAAATACATGTATTTCCACTGAAAACGGCCTGGCACTTTACAGTAGTAGAGTGGAGGCGGAGCTCTGGCCTCTTCCAGCTGATGGGGAGCGGCCGACCAGATCGGCTCTTGGCTTCAAGAGGGTTAAGAAGGAAGAGAAAAACGGTTATGAAAACATAGTCACCTCAAATTCAAAAATGAAGAGGAGCTCGAGAGGGTAAAGCACTCTCTATCCCCGCTTTACAGTTAAAGAGATTGTAGTTTTTACATAGAGTTAAAGGGGATTTACATTTTAAAGAGATGGGTTACATATTAAAGGTTTCGAACCCTCTCCGAGAGTTAAACTGCTGAGCTAGCAAGAAATACAGATGTTAAAAGGCCATTACCTTGTTGAAGAACTGCTGGGTACAATAATAATAATAATAATAATAATAATAATAATAATAATAATAATAATAATAATAATAAATGAGCCGATTGGGTGTGCAGTTCGGGCTGTCTAGCTGTTAGGTTGCATTTGGGAGATTGTGGGTTCATGCTCCACTGTTGGCAGTCCTGAAGAGGGTTTTCATGGTTTCTAATTTTCACACCTGACACCTGCTAGGGCTGTATCTTAAGGCCATGGATGCTTTCTTCCCAGTCCTATCCTACAGTCCTCATAAAACCTCTGTCATTGTGATGTAAAACCAATAGAGAGAAACATAAACACATTTTTGATTTTCAGGAATGTTCAAGACTATTTTTTACAGCTATTGTGAAATGTGCAGTAGATTTTGATTAAATTTGTTATATAACAATGGACTGAAATATTAGTTTCCATTACACTCTTAAGGGGGTATTCACTACAGTTAGAAATTAAGTTATTTAAAATTTGTTATAGAGAAAAAGGTTGAAATATATTGGTTTTTCTTATGCATTGAACAAGTCTTCACCACAGCTGAACAGTTTGAAATTGTCACAAAATGAAACTGAGACTGGAAAATCTGGCTGTAAGATTATTAGAAATAGAAGATAGAAAATGTACTCTTTTCTTATTCTGTACAAAATTCAGCTTTGCTTTGCATTTGGATAATTATGACCAGCTGTATCTTAGGGTTTATTACCTTCTGTTGCAGGCAAGTCAAGCAGCAAATGGTCATGCAAATAACACCACTGGACCAAAGGAATCGGCATATTCAAATGGCAATGGAGTTCTCACAAATGGCTATGCTAAGACGAGAGCCGCAGATTATTACATCAAGGCAGATGATGAACTTCATCTACGACCAGCTGCAACCAAAATTAATGAAAGGAGTTGCAAGTAACCCCAGTGTTTTAGTTAGAATTTGTTAAAAATTCATGTACAAATCATTAATCATATTTGTTATAATGCCGGAGAGGATGGCTACTGTGACAGTCCTGCTAGTCCCATTTGGTGATGGGCTGGGTATTGTTTGCCCTGTGGCAAAAGATTTACATGTACACCTGTTTAAATGGTTGTGTCAAGAGTTCTTTACTTAGAATGAAAATAGACTCTGTTGTTGTGATGACAGGTACTTCCATTTGAATATTAACAGTGACATACTGCTCTGTTAGTTGAAAATTTCATCCAGGTAGTTTTGCAAGCAAATTTGGAGATGGATATGTGTGAGGTAATTGGAGATAAGAAGCAGTAACCTGGTAATTATGAATTTTTAAAGTTTTTAAATTTGTTCATATTGTATTATATTTGTAAAAATACAAGTTTTATTATTTGTTTGTTAATTCATTCATGTAGTTTCAAAATACTCATTGTTCTGATAGGCTGTAGTCTGATACCTCTCTGATGCCCTCACCTGTTCTGTTCCCTAGAATACTTTGTTGCATGAGTCTCTATGACTTTGATTCCAGTCCCCTATAAATAAATAGGGTAATCAATTACTGTACACTTAGTTTTCACTTCAAAGTTCAATTACTGTGATAAACTCTAATTTAGGTATAGGTTTTCAAATAAAACGAATATTCATAGCAAAATAAATATGTGCATCTTAAGATGTTTGAAAACTTGCTTATTTGGATTCAAATCAGGCATCCCTTAGTACTGAAAAAACACAGCCTTGTTTCTCAATTTACCTTCCCAATCACCAACAGCAGGAACAAATAACTTTTCCAAGCGTAAATGGTACTGTATCAACACGAGAATCTGGGAAATGTTTCTTCTTGTTCACAAACCAAGAGGTTATTTTGAGAAGTCATTTTGATAGTATTAATTCTCCTTATTGGACTTCACTGATGATAAATACCTGGACTGATTAAATATTAAGAAATATTAAGATTTGCATTTTTTCCGTTGGAAAATCTTTTTGAAAAATCCTATAGTTTTATATATTTTTCAGACTAATGGTATATCTCGAAAGCACCATTCTGTTCTTTCATTTGTGTGGAAACGCTCAAAACTGGAGTTCATCTCACCTATGTTTACTTACTGATTATCTTTAGTGAATATAGGGTTTATTCTGGTTGAAAGTAATACCATTTGAATTATATCTAAAAATACTTTCAAAATGTCACATACACCACTTTCAGTGTTTAGAGTGTACAGTACTCTGTATGAATAAAGTAAAACCAGCTGAATTTAAAGTTACAGTTGAAGTTAAAATGAAAACGAAGGCAAGAAAACTCTGGAATTGTTAATAGAGCAGATATTTTACATTTTCTAAAGTTTTCTTTTCCTTGTGTGCAGAGTAAAATTTTGTTGCTGTTTGTGAACAAATAGCATTATAGGTGTGGAAATGTTAACTCCAAGTTAAACCAAGAATTGGGACTTGAAAAAGGCCAGTAGCCACGCAACTCTGTGGACTGTCTTACAGATGGATTATTTCATTTGGTAACCAGACTGCTACAACTATTTCTAGTGTTTCAAGTGGTTGCATTGGTAGTTATGGTAGAATTCAATGATATGAAAGAGATTTTTTTTTTTATAATGCTAACTTGATATGGAAAACATCAGGTTAATGTTAGAAATATTGAGTGAACACAAATACCCAAAAGTCTTAATACAAAACTCTTTATATTTTTTAGATAACTATTGGCAATTTATATTATAAAAATATCTTTAATCAACAGCTGTTTCATTTTTCTTTTCAAAAGCAACTTATTTGTAATTACTTAAATAAGGCAGTGGAGTTTATAAAAATGATCAGATTTCAAATCAGCCTCTCCTAAAAATAAATGTTGAATTGATGTACTTACTGGTACTCTATATCCTTGTCTGATTCATGTGTATCCAAGTGGCATAACATTGTCTTTATTTACAAAACAAAACGATTTCATGTTTAGTTGAAAGTGAATTTGAGTTTTATAACTTCTCATTTATTTTGTGTAATCCATGAAAGTGTTGAAATTCTTAAAACCTTGGTCCACATTAGTGCTAATATTATTTGATAAACATTCATTATGCTTTCAAGGTCAGGACATTAGGCCCACTTCCTTGAAATTTTTTGTCAGTCTTATTCCAAAGATACCTACATTATTTGCTATTGGTACTGAATTTGCATACTCTGCAGTTGTGTACCTAAAAGTGCCTTTGATGATGCTAGAACTACTGGAAAAGTTTATACTTCCTAAACATAAGTTATGGTGTAAATATGTTAGTTTCTCTTCTCTGCAGAGTTTCAAACCCTTAACCAAACAGCTGTTTAATTTTTCTCAATGGTCTTGCTTTTCTATTTGACTTCACTTGAGTGGTTCTTCTGCACACTCTTATGAACACAAAGAAGCTTGGTACTGGTACGTACTGTATAGGATGTAAAAATAAAAAATAAAATATCAAAGAAACAAATTGTCTGATAAGAATCTTTCAATATTTGAAATTAAACTGTATTTATGTGAAATTTCTATTGGCCCATAGTATTAACAATTTTCCCAGTGATGTTGAACCTAAACATGCAAGCATCATGTTTTTTGGAAGTTCCGCTATATTGAGAATGATGACCTGTGTTCTCTACTTGAGTCACACTTCTAGAAAAAAGTAGTCTTTTGCAACAAACTGTTCTCCCTCAATGTTTTTTTTCTGTAGTGTTCATATCTTCATTTCTGTTAATAGTTTCTTTTACAATCTTTTAGGCTAGCATTCTTCTTTCTTTTCCAGTTCAGAATGCTTCTTAATTTCATTTCCTTATATTTTAATTTAAACTGTGAAAGTAAGTGTTGTAATTTTAGGAAGGCAATTTCAATATTTTTAATAGTGCCTAATGTAGAGGAGAAGCAGTGTCCTTAAAGCAAGTACTTGCCTCTGGAGCAGTGTGTGTCTAGAAACACTTCTTTTGTAATTTTATGATTATTGGAATCCAGAAAAATTTGTTTATAGAAATTCTGAAGTCTCATCCTAGTAAATATTATTAACAAATACGTTGCAATTGTGAAATATCCTGATGACAATGATCTCTTACAGAATTATGATAATAAAAAAATTTAAAATATAATTACCCAACAATAAGTAATTCCATCTTCAGCAATTCCATGGAAAGGAAATATTACAAGAAATGCTACTAGTTCAACATTCTAAATCCAGCATCATCACATATAAATATAATCAGAATTTCCAAAATTGATACACAGCTTCTCTGGGTCTCTTGCATTCACTCATTCACTGTCTATTTCTGGACTTTCACGAATTTGTAGCATTCCAACATACTGGTACTAATATAATAATTTTGTGGCCAAGGACTTCAAACATCAGGTTACGAATTTCAATCTGACAGGCAAGACAGTTAACACAATCATTACCTTCATTACCTTTTTCAGTGTTAACACCTACAAAAACCAGCTCGGCAACTTGTTCCTCTAGATTTTTAATACGTAATTTTGGCGAGGAACCAATATAGTAGGGTGAACATTTGCTTCCAACAAGAGTTATCACATCACCCGAAGATTGTAACCAAGATCAGAGAACTGCTTCTCAGCTAGACGTAAATTTGCAATGACTTCTTCACGTTCTGCAAGCCATTTTTCTGCAGTCTGCAACTTCTCACTTGCTGTTGATACTTCATCCAGCTGCTTTTTTGCTAGTGTTAAAGCTGCCACTTCTCCATCCAGTTCTTCCTGAAGTCTAACCTTTTCAGAATGCAGATTTTCTGCTCATTCCTTTTCCTGTTTGAAGGCAATTGACAGGTTTTCAATCATTTTTTTTCCCAAAGTTTCCGTTTTTCCATGCTTAGTTTCAAAATATAGCTTGTTATTTGATCATCAATTATTTAGATCCTGTTTTGGAAGTTTATCAGTTAGCAAAGCTACAAGTGGAATTAAGTTTCTGGGAAAGTCAGTTTCTGGTATGTTAATAATTTGTTCATAAATTTCTATCAAGTTAGGCTCCATAGTCATTTCTAAATACTGAGCTTTGATTATAATTTCTGGCTTAAAAGATTTACAGTAGCCGGGTTGAGTGGCTCAGACGGTTCAGGCGCTGGCCTTCTGACCCCAACTTGGCAGGTTCGATCCTGGCTCAGTCCGGTGGTATTTGAAGGTGCTCAAATACGACAGCCTCGTGTCGGTAGATTTACTGGCACGTAAAAGAACTCCTGCGGGACTAAATTCCGGCACCTCGGCGTCTCCGAAAACCGTAAAAGAGTAGTTAGTGGGATGTAAAGCAAATAACATTAGATTTAGTTTGAAGATTCTGTAAGTTCCTTAGAATTAATCTGAATATTAGTTAGTAATTTATGGACTGTTTCTGAAAGGTGTTTGCAAGTTTCCTTCTAGGATTCAATATCTGATTTTAGAAAGACTATTTGCTTCTGCAATGCCTCATTTTCCTGTCTTAAGAGGACATTTTCATCTTTGAGCTTTAATTCATGATTTTCTCTACAAAACTGTAATCTTTTGATCAATGCAGATATGCAGGATATGGTATCAGTATTAGAGTAAAATTCAAAATAAGATGACAGCAGAGTATTAATTTTTGCATTATCATCTTCCATAGCATGAAGGATGGCATTTACAATTCAGTGACTCTTTCAAACCCTTTATTTCAAATTGCTTGCTGTTGAGTCTCGTCCATTTCAGCCTGGACGTTATTTACAGCTGTCATTAAATCATCATTGTTCTCTCTCAACTTTTCAATTTCTGAATTCAAGGGCTCTAGTTTTTCCTTCATTATTGTGTTTCCCTATTTTAATTCATTTAAATGTTTTATTCAATTTTGAATTGTCAATGGTACAATTTTTAAATGCTTTGAATTTTTGGAAAAGAAACTTAACAGCTAAAACTAAATCTTCAGCAGAATTTTGGTCAGGCATCTTATAGTCGCTGGAAGCCTCTTTTTCAAAATCGTGCAGGTGTCTTTTAAGTGCGTCCAACTCTTTTTTGAAGATTTGTAGACAATTTCATTTTCAGCAATCTGTCTGTTTTTTGTTTCTCTCAGAGTTTAAACAAACCTCTTCTTTCTTATCTTGGACATCATGTTTTAATTCAACAATTTCTTTCTTCATGTCTTCATTTTCCTTCCTCACTTTAGCAAATTCCATTTATTTTCTAATTTGAATTTATCTTCATTCAATTTCTGAGGAGTGTGGAGTTTCTCTAAGACAACAGTAAATGCAGTAACTATATTATTCTGATGATCCAAACCAGGTTCCACGGCTGAAAGTTCGAAGATCTTTCTGGTATCAATCTCTAATTCTTCTACACACTCTGAGTAACGACTTTGCCTCTTATAACATTTTCACCTTTTCTTGCTTACTACTTAGAACATTCTGCAAATAATTACATTCTTCCTTCTTTCCTTGAAGAATTAAATTTGTGTTGTTTCTGAAGAGCTATACTCTCCTGTTTGAAAAAGCTCCTTTCTTCTTCTAACAGTGCTACCAGCTCAGGAACAGATGACGAGAGTTCACTAATATCTCTGTCTACCTTTTCCATTTCTTTTACAATTTGCAATTTAGCATTTAGGACAGGGCCTCTCAAACGCCCAAAATCTCACGTGTGCAGAGCGAGGCGCAAGAGCTCCGTGCACTGTGCATCGGTGCCGCTCGGTATGGCTCGGATCAACGCTTCGTCTCTGGGCTACTTGGCTAAGCTCGGCTCTACTCGGCTATACTCGGCTCAACTCAGCCTGGATTTGGAGCGCTACGGTGCAAGTGGGGCAGAGGGAGACAGGCGGAGCGAGCGAGAGAAGCATGAGGAAAGAGAGAGTAAGCGCTATTGCTCCAAATCGAGGAGTGGGGGTCTGCACTCTGGTCAACCAAGCCAAGTCGTCTTTTGCACCGTGCACAGTGCATGCACCACACGCATGCACCCTGAGAGGCCCTGATTTAGGATATCTTTTAGACTTTGTCCATCCTTCATAAAGCACGTGTGTTTCACAGCTAAATCACTGTTCACTTCGTCATTGACGAGATACAACATTAATTCTATCTCTCTGATATCTGATTTCAATACTGTCCTTTCTTTTCTAAGAGAATTATTTTCAGCACGTAAGCCAGACACTTCTTCTGTTATTTCCCATGACCTCTGAAAATTTTTAATTTACATATCAACAGAGGAATCTATCAAGAGGTCCATAAAGTTCTGTAAAGATTTCTGGACTGTGATTACCCCTATTGCCACCTATGGAATTGACATCGTATGGGAGAAATTAACAGCAAATGACCTAAGAATTGAAAAAGTAAAGGCAAGATATCTCAAAAAAGCAACCGGGGTAGGGATTTCAGCTCTATGAAGATTGGTATACCAGCGAACAAAGGAGACTAAGATTTGCACAATGAAGATTTTTTACTTCCCGAATAAAGACTGTGTGTGCTCTTTGTGTGGGAACAGATGTGAACAATATCACCTCCTAAAGTGCAAAAACAGAACGAAATCTGTGACTCAGTATAGCATAGACTGATCTTAGATACACTTTATGCTATTTAGAGTGATCCTTATTACTATTAATATAACAATTTCTCATCTTGTGGACTACAGCCTCAAAAGTTAAAATTCTTTACACATAAATTTATATTTGGACTTCATTTAGACAAAAGCTTCAGTAGAAAGAAAATGACTTACTCAGTTCTGAAAATTCTTCTGCAAGTGATTTATGGTTTGAATAATTATACAAGTAACTGATCTGTGCATTATTGGATACTGGTAACTAGTTTAGCACATAGCACATTAGTTTGATAGACAAAAGAATGTTATGCAACTTCCAAATGAAAATACCTGTTTTTAAAAAGAAACCTCTTGAAATAGAACTAAAATAATTCAAATTCCAAAGGAAGGGCTCATTCTTAAGACTTCCCAACATGCTTTCCAAAAGGTAAGGAGTGCATGCTGAAATGGAAGGTGACTACCTGGTTTTGCTAGTTGTTTTAAGCCACAACTGGAGTGGTGTCAATTTGACTTGCTTTGGATTGATGGTTTTCTGAATGCTGCTGCTACACGGGTTCCAGTCATATCAGTTAAAACACATTTTGAGTATATTGACTACTATAACATGAAAAATGAAATTTTGTTATACCACTTTGGCTCTCAGCAAGTGATTTATTCTTCATTCATAAAATTAGAGATCAGTCATTTCACTTCAACAATGTTTGTTTGGAATAGTTGTTGTAAAGGGAGGGCTAAAATTGAAACTGTATCATTTTTGTAAATTTCACATGTCTAGATGATTAATGTAAGCATTTTCTAATCTAATGTGTTTTTGAAGCCTCTTAAACACAATTTTTGATGAGTCTTCTGGACAACTGTTCTTCTCTCTCCAGTGGCGATGTTGATATTGCTTTATTTTTACTGCAAGTGCCTTACGTTGAAGCATATTTCCAGAGGAAAATTACCCTGAGAGTTGAGGAAACACATGTACTCCGGATCACTTGTCAAACCATTCAAAATTGTATGCCACAAACATTGTGCATATTAAATGTGTAGCTCATTATTTAGACACAGATTGTGTTATTTGAAAGATGTTATTTTTGATGTGAGAAATTAATGCTATGATGATAGCTGCTGTGATAGGCAATAAAGCCACTACCTTGCTAATTTGTGTGCACTGTCATATTTTTTAAATAAAATGTTTAGATTGCCAAAGAGAAACCAGAAGCAATTGTTCATATAAAATACAGTATATTAATTATAATACTGAATGTCAGTATATGTAATAGTGGAATATTGTTGGCTTAGTGAGAAAATTGCACAACTCCATTTGTGTAATATGCCATGTACATTTAATGTCATTGTAGTTCCATGCTACCAAATGATAGCTTTAATCTGTTCTTTATGTCGCAAGTAGAGTTGCAAATTTTCTTAATCTAATAACATACCTCGCTGCAGATGCAAAAAAAGAAAATGCACAGATGAGATAAAATAATTATACTCTAATATTTTATGGAAGTTGCCTTTAATTTTTTCTGAATAACATTATCTACAATACTACTATCCTGAAATCGGGCAAGGAAGACGTACATAAAACATTTTGACATAATAGTATTGTTATTGGAAATAATTGGTTTTAATTACCGTATATCATCACTCAGAATAGTCCTCCACAAACTTTTTGGGACTCATCCCCCTTCTGAAGCAGTAAACTTTGTGCGCCCCTCTTTACCCTAACCTCCCTCTCATTGCTCATCAGATTGCATAAAAATCCACCTTACGGGAAATTCTGATAATGGTGGTGGTGGTGGTGGTGGTGCTGGTGATGATAATTAGCAGCCTGCAACAGCAAATTATGAAAGTTAAAACCACTATGGTTGTTTTTAATGCTTTCTTAGGAACTGTAGCATGCTTTCTTTAGGAATCTGAAATTTACTTTGTTATTGTTCGTGATGCTTGAAGTCTATAGGTTTGCTCAAAGGCTCTGAATGTTTTCTCTGAAAATTCTCTTAAATTTCGCAGATATCAGACTATAGTTGGCTAAGATATCTAGGCAAAGAACACACAAATATTACTGAAACCTAGTTTTCAATAATCTTTATATTTGCGCACTTCTGTTTTTGTTGAATAACTAACCTTGCAGGTGAGAGCTGAAGCAGATGTGGAAGGTGAACATTCAGCTAAATTTGCATCCAGGTATTTTCCTTGAAGAACAGGCACTCGATGAAACGCTTCCATGGGATAGTTTTTAACCACTGTGAATCGGCCACTTGTCCATTATTATCATGATGAACTTGCCACTGAAAAATAATCGGCCTACTCGAAACGCACAGA
This sequence comes from Anabrus simplex, assembly GCF_040414725.1. Taxonomy (NCBI): domain Eukaryota; kingdom Metazoa; phylum Arthropoda; class Insecta; order Orthoptera; family Tettigoniidae; genus Anabrus; species Anabrus simplex. Next base: position 258,849,104 of record NC_090266.1, read on the forward strand.
AATCCATCAGTATGACAGTGTACTGCATATGCAACCACCATTGTGCCAAAGTGTGTTCACTCGGTCTTTGCACTGACTATAAGTTAAATTCTTTCAGTCCAGCCGCACGGTGTAGGGGATAACGCGTCCGCCTGTCACCCCTGGTTCGATTCTGTCCGGTCAGGGATTTTTAATTATCATCATCATTTGTTCGCTCCAGCAAGCCGGGTGCGGTTGTGTACAAGCCGCCTCAAGTTTGTTCTATCCATCCACAGATGCTGCTCATATATGCGACACCTGTTCACATCTCTAATTTCAAGGTCCTTCATTATCTGTTTTTCCCAAACACCATGAAGTCTTCCTCTTGGTTTCTTCCTGGGAATATTGTGGTCAAAGTATGTTCGAAGAGTCCTGTGAGAGTTCGTTCTTTTCATGTGAACATACCATTGCAATCTCTTCACTTCTAGAGTCTCCAGCAAGCTTCTTTCCAATCCAAGCTGTTGTTGGATATCCACATTCCTTTTTTATCCATTTTTGTCTTTTGTAGACAAGAACAGAGGAACTTCATTTCTGTTGCCTGAAGACGACTCTTTGTTGGTCCAGTAAGTGTTGCTGCTTCCAGGCCGTACGTCAATATAGGTACTAGATATACTTTGTACAAGCTGATCTTGGAAACCAACGGAAATGTTTCATCCTAAAGTATTTGACGCACAGCATGATAGAATTTGGAAGCTTTCTGTATTGTTGCTAATTTCTTGATGTATGGTATTGTCGGGTGACAGGACAATACCTAAATACTGGAAGTTGTCAACAATATCCATCTCCTCATCTCCAATTCTTAGATGAACAGTTGGAGAGTTTCTACTCATCACCAAGCCAACTGTCTTCATTCTGCTGATTTTGAGACCTAAGGTTGTAAAAGCTTCATGCCAGAGATCTAGTCTAGTTTGTACTTCCGCTTCTATCTCACCCCATACCATTACATCAGCAAAAACTAGGGCATTAGTTGTTGGATCCTTTCTCTTAACTGCTTTTTAAAACTTCATCAATTATGATTATGAAGATAAGTTACGAAACTTAGAAGGGTTATAGGCAGGTACATTCAGGGAAACAGGGTGGCCTAGGGGGTGTTAAGCGAACAGGGAACTGGAAATCAAGTAGGGATGATACAAAAATGTTAGTGCTCAACTGTAGAAGCATTGTAAACAAAGTAATCGAATTATATAATTTAATAGATATATATACTTACCAGATATTGTAATAGGACTTCAATCATGGCTGAGAAATTACATAATGGATTCAGAAATATTCTCACGGAACTGTAGTGTGTATCAGAGATAGGATAGGAATGGTAGGAGGGGGGAGTATTCATTTGGTGAAAGAAGAATCTGTAAGCTACAAATAAGTTGAGGATGAAAAAGATGAAATTCTGGGTGTAAGGGTCATCTCTAAAGATAATAGGCAACTTGATATATTTGGAGTGTACAGACCGAAAAAGGGTAGCACTGACGCAGATTCAGAATTATTTGATAAGATAATCAGCTATGTTGGAAATGATATGGAAAGGAATGTGATAGTAGCAGGTGATGTCAATTGGGAAGGTAATGCGAATGACAGGAAGCATGAACAACAAATGGCAAATAAGTTAATATGGGAAGGGCAGCTGGTTCAGAAAGTGATGGAACCAACTAGAGGGAAGAATATTTTGGATGCGATGCTGATAAAACCAGATGAGCTCTATAGAGAAACCGAAGTAATAGATGGTATTAGTGATCACAAAGCTGTTTTTATCATAGTTAAAAATAAATGTGAAAGAAAGGAAGGTATTAAAATGAGGACTGTTAGGCAGTACCATATGGCTGATAAAACAGGCATGAGGGAGTTTTTAAAGAGTAACTATGATCGGTGCAAAACGCTAAATAAAAATGTAAACAGACTCTGGGATGGGCTTAAAGCAGTTGTTGAGGAATGTGAAAATAGGTTTGTACCTTTAAAGTTGGTAAGGAATGGTAAAGATCTACTATATTATAACAGAGAAGTAAAGACACTAAGCAGGAGGCGCAGGTTGGAACAAAATAGTGAGAAATGGTTATGGAAGTAAGGAGAAATTGAAGGAACTTACTAGGAAATTGAATCTAGCAAAGAAGTTAACTAAGGATAACATGTCGAGCATATTTGGTGGTCATACAAATTTTAGGGAAAAATGGAAGGGTATGTATAGGTACTTTAAGGCAGAAACAGGTTCAAAGGAGGACATTCCAGGAATCATTAATGAACAAGGGGAGTATGTATGCAAGGATCTTCAAAAGGCATAAGTATTCAGTCAGCAGTATGTAAAGATTGTTGATTACAAGGATAATGTCCAGATAGGGGAGGTTAGTATTACTAAAAAACTATTAAAATTTACCTATGATGACACTATTTACAGTAAGATACAAAAGTTGAGAACTAGAAAAGCAGCTGAAATTGATAAGATTTCTGGGGATATACTAAAGGCAATGGGTTGGGATATAGTACCATATCTGAAATACTTACTTGATTATTGTTTGGGTGAAGTAGCTATACCAAATGAATGGAGAGTTGCTATAGTAGCCCCTGTATATAAAGGAAAGGGTGATGGACATAGAGCTAAAAATTACAGGCCAGTCAGTTTGACATGCATTCCATGTAAGCTTTGGGAAAGCATTCTTTCTGATTATATAAGACATGTTTGCAAAATTAATAACTGGTTTGACAGAAGGCAGTTTGGGTTTAGGAAAGGTTATTCCACTGAAGCTCAGCTTATAGGATTTCAGCAAGATATAGCAGATATCCTGGATTCAGGAGGCTAAATGGATTGTATTGCGACTGATCTATTTAAGGCATTTGATAGGGTACATCATGGAAGACTACTGGCAAAAATGAATCCTATTGTACTAGAAAAAAGAGTGACTGAATGGGTGGCTCTGTTTCTAGAAAATAGAACTCAGAGAATTAGAGTAGGCAAAGCTTTATCTGACCCTGTAATAATTAAGAGGGGAATTCCTCAGGGCAGTATTATTGGACCTTTTTCTTATATATATATATATCAGTGATATGTGTTAAGAAGTGGGATCATTGATAAGGCTGTTTGCAGATGATATTATTCTGAAGAGAGTAATAAATAAGTTACCAGATTGTGAGCGGCTGCAGGGTGACCTCGATAGTGTTGAGATGGACGGTGGACAATGGTATGATGATAAACAGGGTTAAAAGTCAGGTTGTGATTTTCACAAGTAGGAAAAGTCCTCTGTTTTAATTACTGCATTGATGGGGTGAAAGTTCCTTTTAGGGATCATTGTAAGTACCTAGGTGTTAATATAAGAAAAGACCTTCATTGGGGTAATCACATAAATATGATTGTTAATAAAGGGTACAGATCTCTGCACATGTTTGAAAATGAAAACCTACAACCTGTTTTCCAGTCATTGACCGGGTCAGGAATATAATGAATGAATCATATAGGCTATTAGTACGATGGGGTCGCCACTCCCAATATGATTTAGTAAGGACTGATAGATGCTATGAAATGAGAATGGAGTGTTGCTGGAATGGAAGATGACAGGGAAAAACGGAGCACCCGGAGAAAATCCTCAGCTACGTCCAACACAAATCTCGCATGGAGTGACGGGGATTTGAACCACGGTATTCAGTGGTGAGAGACCGACACGCTGCCGTCTGAGCCACGGAGGCTCTGCACATGGTTATGAGGGTATTTAGGGGTTGTAGTAAAGATGTAAAGGAGAGGGCATGTAAGTCTCTGGTAAGACCCCAACTAGAGTATGCTTTCAGTGTATGGGACCCTCAGCAGGATTACTTGATTCATGAACTGGAAAAAATCCAAAGAAAAGCAGCTCAATTTATTCTGGGTGATTTCAGACAAAAGAGTAGCGTTACAAAAATGTTGCAAAGTTTGGGCTGGGAAGAATTGGGAGAAAGGAGACGAGCTGCTCGATTAAGTGGTATGTTGATATAATGTTGATTCCCATAGGGAACATGAAATATTTGTCCTGAATGAGTATACACTAGCCTTGCATCTTGGTAGGTGTGCTAAGTACAAACTGATGAGCCCAACTTAGCACACGAGGGAAAAACGCAGGCAACCAAGAATGAATTAGCTGGAAAATTTATAATGTCCAATAACGGACCATTATATTGGTATTATAAGTGGTATGTTCCGAGCTGTCAGTGGAGAGATGGTGTGGGAAGACATCAGTAGATGAATAAGTTTGAGTGGTGTCTTTAAAAGTAGGAAAGATCATAATATGAAGATAAAGTTGGAATTCAAGAGGACATATTGGGGCAAATATTCGCTTATAGGAAGGGGAGGTAGGGATTGCAATAACTTACCAAGGGAAATGTTCAATAATTTTCCAATTTCTTTGAAATCATTTAAGAAAAGGCTAGGAAAACAGCAGATAGGGAATCTGCCACGTGGTCAACTGCCCTAAATACAGATTAGCAGTGATTGATTGTATTATTATAGGTGGTGAAAGACAACTTCCTTGCTGGATTCCACTCTTCGTTTCAAACTAACCTAACCTTCCATCCTGGACCTGGACACAACACTTGGTTTCATCATATAATCGTACTCGTGCTATGATGTCATCGGGCACTTTCTTATTTCTTAAACATTCCCATAAATGCCTGCGTGATACATGGTCATCTGCTTTCTCGATGTCCAGAAAAACAGTTATAAAGTGTTTTACCTTTCTCCCAATACTTCTCATAGAGCATTCTGGTAAATAGTAAATGATTAATATCCCTGGCCTGGGGACTGGGTGTTTGTGCCGTCCTTAACGTTCCTTTCCTCACATTCAACACTCTATACTTCTGCAATTCCAATTACACACAGGTTCCTATCATATGGTGCAAGTAGGGGCAAAAGATCTCAATAGGTTGACGTCCCGAACAAATAGTATTAAGAAAAAATTATTTCAAGAATAAAATTTACTGTATCCACCTATCCAATACAATACACATTTTATAGTGATTAAATTCTACATGAATTACATACGTTTTAGGTACATATTTAGCCCTTTTTGGGCATCTTCAGCTTATTGACAATCTTATCATAAAGTCTAAGGCCTTGTTCGAGTTAAACGTTTGAACTTAATACTATATAAAATGATCTTATTCTAAACATTTTTTGGAAAAATGTTTTTCTTTAGATGTTGTGTGCATGGGTTTAAAATGTGTACGTTGAATAAAACCAAAATTTGTGACATGAACACAATAAAAATTATCTGCATTTAACTAAAAATGCCCACAGCAAAAAACTGGATCTTCATCAGTTATTGGATGAATCCTTAGGTTAATAAAGTTTGTAAAAATTATGTTCATCCAAAGGTGTTTTCTAATCACCTATGTCGTATGTTTGGCAGCAACAAAACCGAAACTGTGGTATGTTGTCAATCGTGCAAAGCTTGAATATCCCATGTGGGAAGAAGCGAGGTTGGATGATACTATTATTTAAGGAATTTAGTGTAATTATTGGTTAAACGTCGTGCATGTTGAAATTGTCAAATATGCTTCATAGGCAGCTGCTCCTCTAACAAAATGCTTCCTGGATTCTTTATGCCGTTCTTGTTAGACTACTGTTCTCGTTGATTCATTGTTCTATCTTGAAATGGTTTATGAATATTGTTCATCCAGACTGTTAGATGGATCGATCAGACGCAACCGGAGCAGGTGGATCCATCTAACGTCAGACTAGATGAACAATCTAAATCGGCGAGAACAGTAGTCTAATAAGAACGGCATGAAAAATCCAGGAAGCATTTTGTTAGAGGAGCAGCTGCCTATGAAATATATTTGACAACAGAATTTCAACACACACGATATTTAACCCATAATTATACTGGAAATCCACAGCCTGTTTCCAGTCATCCGACCGGGTCAGGAATGGAATGAATGAAGCCCCTATCTAGCGGCGAAGATAGGAACTGTGTCGGCTGCCGGAGCCTGTCGCACTCCTCTGGGGCAATGGTTAGCGCACGGTACTTATAAGACAGTAGCCGACAGATGCCGGAGTGGGGAGATCCAAATTTAAAGTTTATCCTGGTGTCTTATACATTGCAACATACAAGGCCAAATTTAGTCTAAATTAATTCCATTTAAGAATGAATGGTATACGTGGATTCACAGATGCTAAGTCTATCCTTGGAATGAAACTGTTTCTTCCTGAAGCTGATCCCCTCTGAATTTTTGCATCAATGATATTTTTGTCTAGATTCCGTAGATTGTTTTGTTCCATTGCACAAACCAGTTTTAGTAACTTCATTAACATCGTTGCACACTATGGAGCCAATGATAATGGAAGTTATTTAGTCACCTATCAAACTATTCAGAACCTACTGCTTGATGTTAACTTGTCATTCCTTGGGAAAGAAAAGAGAAAAAAATTACTACTTTGGAAAACATTGTGCTCTCAGTTGGATGAAAATGAGAACCGGGTGAATCTCAATACAATATGTTTTTAAATCTGGTCTTCTTGAATCTCAATAGTGCCATTTGGCCTAGTTCTCAGTTTTTGAGTTTTAGAAGCCATTCAGCAAGTTAATGTTGGGCCATAAATTAGAATATTTAGTACTTGACTGGATAACACATGTTCTATAACAGTGAGGAATTGCTGCCAGGTACTGTTTGAGATCTGCACCTGGCAAGATCATTTTTTTAGTGAAAGGTGATTTCTTGTTCATTATAAGTAGCTGACCTACTGATGAAAGAGCGCCAGGGGAAGGCATGGTTGTCTCATCCCATGTGATTAACTTGCTCTGTCTCATTTACTCTGCTTCTTCAAACATTCTTATGTTCGATGTAGAGGGCTGAGAATTGAAAGTAATTACGGTCTCTTTCCTGCGACTTATCTTTACTCAGTTCATTTTTCTCCAAACACATCATTATAGCTTCAAATGTTTTTCTGTAAATGCATACTTTACCTTTGCCACTTTTGCCTTTGTTTACTCTTTCCATCTTCCTCGTGTAGTTTTAGTACGTTGGATGATCGGCTGGGTTAAAATTAGTTGATTTAACACACGAAATTCATACAGATTTGATGATTGAAAATTTTCAGGTGTGACTTCATGCCTTTATGAACGTCATGTTCTCCCGACGGATTTGTGATGAAGTGGCCGATACAGCAAATGCGATGGTATAAACTAGTGATGGACAGACTGAGACAGCGTCTTGAGATTTCTCGAGACTAGCGCAGGCACTGTTTCTCACTAGAAATTTCGAGAAATCTCAAGAGCGTTGTCCCCGCATTGTGTGGAGAAGAGTGCCGTAGGCCTACAGGTGGACAGAGCTGAGTGTTGTGTGTACAGAGTATGCGAAAGGCCAACTAGAGGCTTTCTCCATTCTGTAAATACGTGCCAACAAGTGAATACGGGTTAATTTCTTTAATTTCTACCGAGATTTATTTTGATGCAGTAAAACATAAAGGATATGCATTCTGGCATTGTATGCATCAGTAAGTAAACAGATGAGTAGGCTAAATACAGAAATTGACAGCTACTGTAGGTGTACATAATTATCACTCATAATTCATTAGACTTCACATTCAATATCAGTTTGATCAGTGGTTGTGTTTAGACATTATGGTGATGAAGAAAATAATTCCTTAAAATGTTAGATTATTCGCGTCCCAATTAGGTACTTCGGTATATGAAGGTGCCCAATGTGTAATTGTCTAATTGTACGCAATAACTTAAAGACTACGTCCAAACTGTGGATAATTGTTATTTTAAAGAGATGCCACATAACACAGCCCGCTGTGTTATTTGTTCAAAAGAAATAAAATGTGTCGGCAGAAATACTTCGGGGATGATTCGGCACTTACACACACATATCAATGAAGGGGAATAGTCGCAGAACGCCTCCGGCCCCGTCTGCATCGCAAGAAGCTACCCTGTCAGCAACAAATGCGAGGTAGGTATCCAGGTACGTAGACATCCTATCTACAGTTATTAACAAATTATAAGGGTTATTCAGCTAAGATGTTCACCTGAAATAAGTCTTGAACCGTTTAAGATACTGGCATTCTGTTTTCACTTTCGTTAATGGTATTAAGGGGCTCATAGTTGAACATGCAGTACTTTTCCAAACTTGTAACAAAGTGTATCGGCACACACGTTTCCCTATGAGAACTGCTGATGATATACTATCCAGCTTACACTCGTAGTTACTGTGACGTCGCACAGCTCGCAGCACAGGAGAATCACCTCGAGACCGTTGCGCATCACCCCTGGCAAAAGAATTGCAGCGAACTCAGGCAATTTAGATTACACGTTCCACTCGTGCGTAATGGTGGTTGCATATGCAGCAAGGCACATCTCGCCTCATCTCAAGTTCGAATAATGCACGCCTCTAGTATGCAGGTGGGTGTACATCCTATATACAGCTATTCACAAATTATACAGGGTTATTCAACTAAGATATGCTGCCTCCATGGCACAGGTGGCAGCGCGTCGGCATCTCACCGCTGGGTTCCGGGGTTCAAATCCCGGTCACTCCATGTGAGATTTGTGCTGGACAAAGCGGAGGCGGGACAGGTTTTTCTCCGGGTACTCCGGTTTTCCCTGTCATTTTCTATTCCAGCAACACTCTCCAGTATCATTTCATTTCATCTGTCATTAATCATTTCCCCAGAGGAGTGTGACAGGCCTCGGCAGCCGGCACAATTTCTATCCTCGCTGCAAGATAGGGGGCTTCATTCATTCCATCCCCAACCCGGTCAATGACTGGAAAACAGGTTGTAGGTTTCCATATTCAGCTAACATGTCTACCTCAAATAACTCGTGAACAGTTTAAGATACTGTCATTCTGTTCTCATTTTCGTTAATGGTATTAAGATGTTCATAGCTTAACATGCAGTAATTTTCCAGGCTTTTGACCAAATTTATTGGCTCTCACGTTTCCGTATGAGAACGTTATTTCACTTGATAACTGCTTATGGTATACCGGTACTATAAAGTTTACACTCGGAGTTACTGGGACATCCCACAGCTCACAGCACAGGAAAATCTGTTTCGAGATCCTCGCGAGTCTCGAGACCTGTGACATCTGTCTCGAGCGAGAGCGTTGCTCATCACTGCCGCTGAGAACCTATCATATCCTATGGACTAACAGGCTGGGGACTGGATTTGTTCTAATGCACTAGTGCTTCTACAGTAACACCAATTAAAGTGGCTTGATGCCAAATAGATTATATTGAAATATTACAGAGTTCACTGTACACAATAATACATATATACAATTATGTACAAGTGGTAAAGATTCTTCTTGCTGCTAGGGAACTTCCTACTCTACACACATTTGAGCTAATTAAGCAGTCTTTGGTTCCCTATCTTCACTTCACTTATTACTAGTGATGCTTATCATACGGGATGGATGGCTTCCTCGATGTCTTATTTCTTCGTGTTACGTGATTAACCTTCACTCTCTTCACACACCTCAACCGAAGAGAATGCAGCTCTGTTGCCCTTTAAGCGTTAATGTTTGTATGGGTTCCTAGGTGTTGGACACGGTAGCTGTACTGGATCTACTCCTTCTGTGGTTACCTCTTCCCAACTGTCTGCTTCGCCATCAGTAAAGTTCTTTATCCCCGCTGGAGTCTGATTGAATGCTCCACGCTTCCCCATATGTGGCTTCTGTAGAGATTAGCGAACTACTTGTTGGTCACTTCGAGACTCTCTTCGAGACCTTCAATTCGTCCTCATTAAGAACAACCAATGTTCCTCTACAGTCGCTTCCTCTTAGTGTCTCTATACTGCAACTATATGTTTGTGAGGATCGGATCCTTGCCCAAATACTTGTACTGTTCCCTGGTCGCCTGTTGCTACCTGACAGGCTTTCCTTTCGTACTCGCGGACTTGACTAACCCGCTCAAGTGCTGTTCCGACCCTCTACTCTAACATCCAAGTTTAGATGATTTCCCGGCCTTGAATACGTTTCAACAGTGACTTAGTGTTCACCGATTCCCTGACTGTAGGTTCTGACTTCGAGTTCTTACTTGATTATCGTCTCGCGGTCTGACCGGCTCACTGTCCCGCTGGACTTCCCAACTGACTTTCTGCTCCCGACTTCTGCTCCCAACTCTCACTCCCAACTGATACAGACTGACTTCCTAACCTTTTGTTACCTTCTTAAGTCGCCTTTGGTGTTCTCAAAACAACCGCGCAATGTCGACTTTGATCTCCTCGTGAGTCTGATTTGTCGTTTTCCTGTTGGTCAGTAGCATCCCTTCCCTAATAAAGTTATAATCTCTCAATTGTTCCGGAATCTTGAATATCTGAAATTTTTCTGTCTACGTGTCTCCTCTAAGCTTCATTCTGTTGCCCTTTGACCGTGTAGCCAACATAAGGAAGTTACAAACATCCTGTGCGTACCTTAATGTTTCATCATGCCTAGCTGGTTTCAACTTCTCAACGCTGCATTGTCTTGAGATTTCCAATATATGTCTTAAAATTATTTCCCTAATATAAGCATAATAAGTGCGTCCGTGGCTCAGGCGGCAGCGCGTCGGCCTCTCGCCGCTGGGTACCGTGGTTCAAATCCCGGTCACTCCATGTGAGATTTGTGCTGGACAAAGAGGAGGATGGACAGGTTTTTCTCCGGGTACTCCGGTTTTCCCTGTCATCTTTCATTCCAGCAACACACTCTATTCTCATTTCATAGCATCTATCGGTAATTATTAATCATTTTGGGAGTGGCGACCCCATCGTACTAACAGCCTATATCTGCTTCATTCATCACATCCCTGACCCGGTCAATGACTGGAAAACAGGTTGTAGGTTTTCATTTTCAATTATAATACTCTTGACACTTTCAACTCTTAGAAGTGGCATTTTTACTACCGAGTTGTGACACACTTGGATTGAATTTCCTCTTTTTTCTTTGATTTTTTGACTCTTATTTTACATTACTCTTTGTACTGGGAGGTCGCGGTTCGACTGTAGGTCGGACCGTTTGCTCAATCGTGTACGGACTGCGGGCGGCGCCGTGTCAGCGACACGACACACCGTGACGTAACACACGTCTGGCGCAGTCTGCGCTAAGTCAATGGTGAAGACGTTGCAATAGGTGCGTTCATTGTCTCCTTTAAATTATCAGTGTTGCCAGAGATGGTAAAGGTTTCAACCTATCGTTGCGAAGTGAGGCCGTACATGGTATCTCGTTGTTCAAATCAATCTGTGTGTGGTACGTGTGGAAGAGAAGCTCATGGCGTGGAAGAGTACACACCCCCGAACAAGTGTACTAAGTTCCGTGGCCTTCGTTCTCCTCGAGATAAAGCTGTCCAGTTTTTCTCAGTGAGAAGATGATCCAGGTGATCAAGAAGCTGGATGGTCTCTCCTACCAGGAAGAACGCAGTAAGTTTAATTCCGTGAATGCCCTTTCAAATACACTGGACTTAGCACAGAGTATGAGGTTCATCAGTTGCTTCGTCAACACCTACGAGGATTGTTGCGCCCAAGGTAGCAGTTGCTCCTGTGAGCAACACTGCAAAGATTAAAAGTTCGAAGGTGTGGTCTATTCTGGCCTTTGACCACACAGAAACCTGTGCCAGCTAGATAATCTAAGCCAGCACAGCAAGAGGGAAAGGCCAAGTCTCCCTCCCCCAAATGGTCAGCGAAAGCAGTGCCCAAGCCGGCGGAGGCGGCTTCGTCCACCGGGGCTGAGAATACATCTTCCACCCCATCTAAACAAGAAAAAAAAGCGGGGAAGGTTGATTCCATCACCACTCTCCTACCCCTCCTACGAATAGGGAAATAATCCCTTCGTCCGGAGGGTCTATTTAAGTGCCAGTAGATCAACTTGCTGGAAAACCAGAGCGCTCCCTCCTAGGAGGAAACGCCGCTGCTGAAAAGGGTCCAATAGTGATGGACAAAGCTCTCGCTCGAGATTCTCGAGACTATCACGAGACCCTCCAGACCGATCTTCCTGTAGTGTAAGCTGTGCGAAGTACCAGTAACTACGAATGTAAACTTGATAGTATATTATTGGCAGTTATTGCGTGAAATAACGTTCCCATATGAAAACTTGAGACAATAGATTTTGTCAAAAGCCTCGAAATGTTCTGCATGTTCAACTTTGAAGTCCTTAATACAATTAACGAAAGTGAAAACAGAATGCAAGTATTTAACTTTTCACGACTTATTTGGGGCGGACATCTTAGCTGAATAACCATACATAATTTGTGAATAACTGTAGATAGGATGTACACCTACTTGAATACTCGAACCTGAGACGGGGAAGATGTCCTTTGCTACATATGCAACACCCATTACACATGAGTGGAACGTGCAATTTAAAAATGCCCGACTTTGCAAAAATTCTTTCAGCAGGGGTGATGGGCAACGCTCTCGAGATCGATTCTCGTGTGCTGCGAGCTGTGCGACGCGACGTCCCAGTAACTACGAGTGTAAGCTTGATAGTTATCATCAGCAGTTCTCATAAGGAAATGTGTGTGCCGATAAATTTTGTCAAAAGCCTAGGAAAGCACTGCATGTTGAACTATGAGCTCCTTAATACCGTCAACGAAAGTGAAGACCGAATGCCAGTATCTTAAACTGTTCACGAGTTATGTTAGGTGGACTTCTTAGATGAATAACACGTATAATTTGTTAATAACATTTTATTAGGATGTAAACCTACCTGCATGTCTTACAATCGTTGTGGCAGGGTAGCTCCTTGTGATTCAGACCGGGCCGAATGTGTTCTGTGAGTGTGACAATGCTCTTCATTTATATGATCTGTTTTAAGTGTCAGATCATCCCTGAAGTATTTCTACCGGCGTATTTTGCTTCTTTTGATTAAGCAACGCGGCGGGCTGTGCTATGTGACATCTCTTCAAAATAACCGACATCTACGACTTACGTTGCATTTCGGACATCGTCTGCAACTTGTCGCGTATAACTAGACACAATTTTACAGTCATATATCGAAGTACCTAATTATGACGCGAATACTCTATAACATTGTAAGGAATTACTTCCTTCGTCACCAAAATATCGGCAAACACAAGCAGTGGTCATATGTTATTGAATGCGATGTCTGATAACGATGTACACCTACCTGTCGAAAGAATTGGAGCAAACTGAAGCATTTTAGACTGCACATTCCGCTCATGCGTAACGGTGGTTGCATATGCAGCAAAGCGCATCTTGCCTCGTCTCGAGTTCGAATAATGCACGCCTCTGGTATCCAGATACGTGTACCTACAGTAGCCGTCATGTTGCGTACTTAAACCACTCATTCGTGCACCTACCAGTGCATACAGTGCCAGAATGCATATCCTTTATAATTATTTTATACTGCGTCAAAATAGACCTCAGTAGAAATGAACGCCTATAGTCGCTTGTTGACATGTATTTAGAAATTTAGAAAGCCTGAGGTTGGCTATTCGCATACGCGGCACAAACAGCATTCAGCTCCGACAAGCTGTAGACCTAGAGCACGCTGTTCGCCGCACAATGCGGGGACAACGCTCTCGAGATTTCTCGCGAGAAATAGTACCTGCGCAAGTCTCGAGACATCTCGAGACCTCGTCTCAGACTGCCCATCACTAGGGCCCAAAAAGCTCAGGGGGTGCATCTTATCTCCATCTCAGGATGGATATGTTAGTGTAGGTTAGAATGCATCTCACCACTTAAAACTTAAGACCTTTTCAAGTACTCCACACTCTCGCAGTGTTCTACAGTGGGATTGTAACGGTTATGACAAGCATCTTAATAGCCTGCACCAGCTAGTCAGTCAGTTCGTGGCTAGTTTAGCCTGTATTCAAGAATCTAATCTCAGACCAGGTCGTCATACGGTCTTGAGAAATTGTCGACTATACTCTACTGAACGGTATTATGCCAATCGGGCTTCCGGTGGCATTGGTATATTCATTCATTCTGACATCTATATTGAAGCAGTTACATTCAGAACCCAGCTTGGAGGCAGCGGTACGTGTTTCGTTGCCTATCAAAACTATAGTTTGCAATAATTTCCCACCAGGCCAGCCCCTTAATATCAACGATGTAATTGACCATAAGATCAGCTCCCACCTCCTTTCCTCGTATTGGGTGATTTTAATGCCCATCGCCCATTGTGGGGCTCTGAAGTGCGTTGCCTCAGAGGAAGGGAGTTGGAACAATTAGGAATAGAGCTGAATGTACGCATTTTGAATACAGGAGAACCAACACATTTCAGCGTAGCGCACAGTACCTTCTTCCGCAATGACATTAGTCTATGCAGCCGTGCACAATTTCCCCTCCTTTGGTGAGGTGTACACGATTACCTCTGTGACAATGACCATTTCCCCATTATTCTTACTTAGTTTAATCAGAAATCCATCGAGACTCCTCTTTGATGGATTCTTAAATATGCTGCTAGGCCAAAGTTCACATCACTAGCCGTCTTTGACGATGTGAATAGCCAGAGCATAGAGGATAATATGAATTATATCACACAGGTTATTGCTGCTGCTGCTGCTGCTGCTGCTGCTGCTGCTGCTGAGTAATCCATTCCATCTTTTTCTGGGACTCCTCGGTGAAAACTCGTTCGTTGGTGGAACAACGAAATTGCAGCAACTAAAAAAGAACGATGTTACGTTTATAAACTCTATCGCAGGCAGCCTACTGTGGCCAACTTGGTGATGTTTAAAGAGCTGTACGCTAAGGCGCGAGTTCTTATTCGACAGAGAAAGAAAGCTTCGTGAGACAGATATGTGTTGTCCATGACATCACACACACAGTCATCTCAAGTGTGGACTAAACTTACTCATTTCGGATTTGGAAGGATCGTCCTCAGTCCCGAGAATTCCCATTGCAGGCAGTACCGTCACTGATCCATCCACGGTTGCTAACCATCCACCAAGTCATGTCGCAGATGTGTCTGGTTCCAGGAATTACCATTCTGATTTACTGGCTCTGAAGCAGGGGGCAGAATGTCGTCATCTTAGATTTGCCATTCTGTACCTTCAGAAGACTACTAACAAGCCTTTTACGGATCCAGGACTTGCGGGCTGGGTATTGGAGTGCTAGCACCAGAATCCCATTGTTGTGGTTCCCAAGCCACATGAGTGTAGCAAGAAAAGTTTCCTGATAGGGCTGGCAAGTAGGCAGTTGCCTTATAAGTTTCCAGCCAGTGATATTCGTTCTCATCTCAGACTTACGGTTATGGCCCGTTGGGAGATCGAGTGGCAGGCCACCCCTCTTCAAAATAAGCTGAGAAAGATAAAAGGAACTATTTAGGTATGGAAGAGTTCCTTTCGGGTCTCTCGGAAAGAAGCAATGGTAGTATGTCGTCTTTGGATTGACGACTGTATAGCAACGACCTCCTACATACTCAAGAGGTAGGCCACCCAGCTTGTACTTGCGGCAGTCAACCTACCGTGTTACACATCCTAACGGAGTGCATGGACCTGGCCGATCTGCTCCTTAGTATAAAACTTCACAGTTTACCATTTACCTCATCCTATGAGATGACTAGCAGTCAGCTGATCTCTTCTTTCGTTTTGAGGGATAGTGGCCTGTTTTATCGTGTATAAAAGAGAGTTTTATATCTGCTTTTAATTATTGTTAACTCCCTCTGTATTAACCCGTTTAGACAATTGTGTATTTTGATGTTTCTTACTTTTTAATATGAATGATATATAACTTTTCACTTGAAGACAGTGTCTTATTCTATTTCAATCTATTTTCATAACATTTTGTAAAAAGTAACTCAAATTAACTAGACTTTCTCAGCCGCATAATTCTCTTAAAATAATATACGTTTGGCAACCAGTTTCTCCTGCAATATCTTTCTATGTTTATTAAAATGGAAACCAGTCTTGGAAAATATCTGTTAACTTCAAAACGGGTGTAGCCAGTATGAAGAGGTATTTCCTGACTAAAACACACAACGTGGAATATCGGCTCTCGTTGCAGCGCCCGTATTCTAGAGGATTCCCTGTACGCTGAACAGAGGCTTTATCTCCACAGCAACATCAGCGCAGCGTTATGGCTTCTGTTGTTTGCTGCTGCTACTACGATATTATACGATACCCATACCGAAAATACATCAGAAGATGAGGATGTGCATTGCTCACTGGCTGAAGTATGATATACGGCTTGATGTATCGGTCAGTATACCCGTACACTCTTGTCGTCAAATACTCCACTGCGCTTGTCGCAAGACGTGCATCCGTGAATGGCAATGTTTTGAACCGAGGGTCGAGAATGATCACTGTGGTAAAAAGGAGATTGGTTTCAGGGTCACCTAGCTTTATAGTTACAGGTTCTCGTAAATCGCTCTCGAATTGCCGTGCTCTGTTTTCCAGCCGAACGAAATTGCCCGTGTTTGTTCAGAAGAACTAAAATACATGAGCAGAAATACGTCTGGGATGATCAGGCACTTAAAAATTCATACTATCACGGAAGGGGAATCGTCACAAAGAACACCTCCGGCCCGTTCTGGAGCAGCTACACTGTCGACAATAATCGCGAGGTATCCAGGTAGGTGTACATCTTATCTATGGTTATTAACAAATTATACAGGGTTATTCCGCTAATATGGCCACCTCAAATAACACGTGAACCGTTTAAGATATTGATATTGTTTTCACTTTCGTTTATTTTATTAAGTTGTTCATAGCTGAATCTGCAGTACCTTTCTATGTTATCAATATCTACTGAGATATTGGTAATAACCCTGTTTTTAACCCTAAAACCGGCAATGTTAATTTCTGTAGCGGCAGAAATGTGTGATGATTACCTACCAAGTGGAATCTTATTTTCATCCTATTGTGAACAATGCTTCATAGCACTGTTGCCTATCGTTGCAAAAAGCTAATAAACCACTTCAGATGGTAGTACCAACTTTTGTGTGGGGATTGAGAAAAAATTGAGATTTCAAAATGGTGGTATTGTTATTTCACGAGCAATGTCAAAATTCTACCTGCACGATGAAACAAGAAACACAAAATCAAAGATATTCAAAATGATGCCCATACCGCGTGATCCACCAGCCCCTTGCGATCCAGTTTTATGCATCCCTTCACATTTACTACAATTCTTAAAGACATCAGCCCCTCTCCCTAAACCGGGGTAATATAACAAGAAGTGTGTTTACGGACTAGAAAACAGCAGGAATCGTTAGCGCCAGTATGAGTTCATTATGGACACCTCGAATGAACCCGTAAAACGAGTACAGATACTCAGAACACGTACCTTAAGAATGGGGGGGACACACAGACCTGGAGCAAGGTACTATATAGGCTGGAAAGTGGACGCCTAAGGTCAAGTGTCGCAGTAGGTTACATGACAAGCGGACGGGGGGATGTATGATAGTGGACAGTGCTCGAGGTAGGAGGTTCGAATCCCACATGAGAATTTTTTTAACAGCCAATTGCCTGGGATGTGGTAAGGTTGCATACTACAGTAGATAGCTTCCAAGGACTGATTAGTTTATTTGACCCTGAAAAAAAGTACGTATCGTTGCGTTGTGTATGGTGCTGGGTTGGACGAGGATGAGAAGATGGTCTGTGGCCAGTTAGCTAAGTCGTACATGTTCCAAGCTTCGTAGATCACAGGTAGGGCAAAGTATGCCCCATTGGAACGATAACAACATGCGATGGCAGGTAAGTCTGTAGCTGCGCGAACTCCCCTCTTTTGAAGCAATTCACAACACAAAGTTTATTCACTAACTCGAGATGTATTTCAGCGACATGTATGTGAATATGTTGCTTATGACGTCTGCTGACAATGAAGAGGAGTAGTATAGGTATGGAGGTACTAAAACAATGGGAGCTGAATCAGCATATTTCCACAAGGTAATTGACTCCATGACGCCATGATCACGTGACCGTGGCGTCACATTGCTTACAAACAAAGCCACATGCTAGGCCATGTGCTTTTGACAGCTGTCAGGATGACAGCGGTCATCTTGACGAATCCAAACCTCACTTTTTAAGCACGTGGGCGTGGCTAACCTCACTGCTGCCATCTTAACAGGTCCTAACCTTACTTTTTGGCCATGTGGGGGGCACGGAATTTGATCAAGTGAACGTGGTTAACCTGACAGCTGTTATCTTGACAGGTCCTAACCTCATGCATTTGTTTTAGCGCGGAATTTTTGAATTTGTGTGCATGGCTAACTTCACTGCTGTCATCCTAACAGGTCCTGACCACGTGCACTTGTTTTGGTGCGAATTTTGAACAAGTGAACGCGGCCAACCTCACTGCCGCCTTCTTGACAAGTCCTAATCTCACTGCTGCCATTTTAACCACGTGGCCGCGGAATTTGAAAAGTGACAGCTGTCAAGATGATAGTTAACATCTTGACAGGTCCTAAACCACGTGCACTTGTTGAACAAGTGAACGTGGGTGTCCCCACTGCTGCCCTCTTAACAGGTTTTAACCTCACTGCTGTTATCCTAACCACGTGGGGCGCGGAATTTATACAGCAGTCAAGATGACAGCTGCAATCTTGACAGGTCCTAATCATGTGCACTTGTTGAACAGTGAACGTGGCTAACCTCACTGCTACCATCTTGACAGGTCCTAACCTCACTGCTGCCATCTTAACTAGGTGGGGGCGCGCAATTTGAATAAGTGACATCTGTTCTTTTTTTGCTAGTTGCTTTACGTCGCACAGACACAGATAGGTCTTATGGCGACGATGGGACAGGAAAGGGCTAGGAGTTGGAAGGAAGCGGTCGTGGCCTTAATTAAGGTACAGCCCCAGCATTTTCCTGTTGTGAAAATGGGAAACCACGGAAAACCATCTTCAGGGCTGCCGATAGTGGGGTTCGAACCTACTATCTCCCGAATACTGGATAGTGGCCGCACTTAAGCGACTGCAGCTATCGAGCTCGGTAGTGACATCTGTTAATATTATAGCTGGCATCTTGACAAGTCCTAACCATGTGCACTTGTTTTGCCGCAGAATTTTGGAAATGTGAACGATCCCTACAAACCTCTGCTATTATCTTGACGGGACTCAGCCACGTGCAGGCACGGAATTTTTGAAAAAGGGTACTATCCTAGCCTTACTGCTATTATATTGGCAGGACATAGCCAGGGGGCCTAACCACAGAGGATTATAGTTTTAAGTCTAGCTGCCCTTCTCGACACCATTTTAGAAGGGCCTAACCTCAGAGGATTAAAGTGTTAAGGCTAGCTACCCTTCACGACATGGCCCTTCGCGTCACCATCTTGGAGGGGGCCTAGCCCTCAAAGGATTATAGTTCTAAGGCTAGCTGCCCTTCTCGACATGTCCCTTTCCGACAACATCTTGGAGGGGTCTAACCTTACTGGGACCATAGTTTTAAGGCAAGATGCCCATTCTCGACACTATCTTAGAATGGGGGCGTAAGGACTCTAGTTTAAGGCAAGCTGCCCTTTTCGACAGCGTTACGTTACGGAGGTCAGCTCAATCCCTTCTCACAGTTTACCGTTATCTGACACAGTTTTACGGACAGATGCCCTCCCCTCTACTATCATCTTGGAAGAAGCGTAACTACAGCGTCGCGAAGGCTTTTCCTCTCTATCCGATACGTCACCTACCCTCCTGAACAAGATAAAACATGTTGTTAATCGGAGGGAGCCCAAAACTGTACCTTCGCTAAGGCTTTGTCTCTATCCGACGTGTGACCTCCCCTCTTGAACAAGATAACACATGTTGTTAACCAATCCTGTTACAGAGGTCCGGAAATGATGTGCCCTCTACCAACAATATGATTTTTGTATTTAGAACATATAGTCTGTTGATATCTTACAGTAAAGATTTGAATAGTCAAGCATACATTCCCCTATATGTTTTGAACAGAAAACTTACCTTGATTATATGATAGGAGAAAGAGGGTGCACGGTATCTTGTTTATAAAAACAGAGAAATTGACACACAGGCAGATGATGATTGCATGGGAATAAAACTACCTCTCTCTCCTTATTTTGCGGATATAACGTCAACTTTTGTGACGCAAACAGAATTAAAAAGTCGTGGATGCGAACTCTCATCTCTACCCTGTTCTTATTGATTAATGGTAGAATAAAAATTCCTTAATCCTTACTTCATATGCTGCCTACACATGATGCATAACAGAGTTACCGTTACTGAAACTCTCTGATGTGTAAAATAACAACAGACTATACAGGTTAACAAACTCACAACTTCCTTAATATTATACGCACACAACGATCTCTATCGTAAAACCGAACACACGAAAAAATACAGAATTGATTGTAAGACAAGCAAATGCTGTGATGTAGCCCATACACATATACATTTTATCACTACGCGCAAACACAGTTCATTTAGCAATTACATTTTGATTATCTGAGATAATTACATGTGAAAAAGGAAGGGAGTGGGTAGTAATACATACCCTTTTTTTCTATCCAATAACGTTGTGAGGTTAGCATAGGGCTTTACGTCTCCATCCGACAAACAAAAACTATGAACAGCATCCTCTCGCTGCGGAGAAGATTTATACATAGGCCTACACACACACACACACACACACACACACACACACACAGACACACACACACAGTATAGCATATACTTACTCTGTTACGCTGAATGGCTTGGACAGCGCTGTCCTTTACAATACTTGCCACCTTCTAATGCAAGTCAATAAATAAGGAGAATCGAAATAGCATCTTCTGCTGGCCCATAGTAAATACCAAGCAAATGCTGCGACTGTATGTTTTGTCGATATTCGTTTAGAATTTAAAACATCTCAAAATATCCCAGCAAACACAACAGCCTATTGTCTCATTATTTATTTGTGCAATGATACTTACCATCTTCTAACTAATATTGTTACAAGACAATCCCTGTTTTGACTGGGAATCGAACATGTGAATACTATCTTACTTAGTTGTGCAACCACAACGCTGTAACCATTGACAGGAGGGCTTCCCCCAGCCAGAAATCATAATTACAGTTTTGCTACTGCAAATACTAGGACTGTATGTTACAGCACCCCAACAGTATTGTTCTGTCTTATCGCGTTGACAGCGGCCGCTTGGTAGGCCAAGGCTCCTGAAGATATGAATTGAAAAATACATACACAAGTTTTCGGATACACATCACTAACCGTGTGGCAAATTCGCTCGATATAGGCGCGTTGCAATGACAATATTACATAATGCTACTAGAACATTAACAGTATAAAGATATGCTTATTATTACACTAAATGCAAAGCTTACAGCTACACGTCTCTAACCGCGTAGCCGATTCGCTCGAGGGATACCGTGAAAAATCTCTGGCCAGGCTATAAATCGAAGGCACGCAGCATAAAAATATTACTAAGATCAGAGAATACATTTTAATCGTAGATTATATTGAAGAAAATATACATACACTTACCTTTAAAGAAAACAATAATCAGTACCATCATTCATAGTGGAGAGATGTAAGCTCGAACGTGAACACGCATCACAGTACTTACTTTAAAACGTAACAGAATGTTGTATTGTAAGGATAAAGAAATGGAGAAGTACAGTTGTACTTTCTCTTAAAACAATAATCACTACTATTAATGATAATAGAAGATGGATGTATAGTTGTACTTCCATACGTGGTTTCACATTTTCACTCTACGCAAATAGAAGTTACGAATAAACTATCCCCAAGCACACCCTTTTAGACGCCTCTTACATGAGTTTTTAAATGATTAGGATACTAAATTTTTGATTGAAACATTTTGAGCTTATTGTGTTGAACACTAGAGACTTTTATGTGCTTACTGCAATGTTCACATTACATAGGGATTACCGAAAAACTTCATATTCTGCCATGCGATAATAGCATACGCTTATATTGATATAATTAGTTCGGCATAATGGGTAAATGGGTTAGTCATAGAAGTTCCCGGGTTCGATTCCCGACAGAATTTTAACAAAGCCACCAACATGAAAAATTACTACGAACACAACACATTTTAATCGTTTATGAAAGAAAATATAAATACACGTACCTTTGAAGAAAACAATAGTCACTACAATCATTCATTGTGGATAGATGTAAGCTCGAACGTGAACACTCATCATAACCTGGCTAGGAATCGAACCCGGCCTTACGATCTAGTCCATAGTAAATAACAAACAAATGTTAGGGCTGTGTGTTACAGCACCCGACAATATTGTTCCGTCTCAATAATAATAATAATAATAATAATAATAATAATAATAATAATAATAATACCCGTGTGGGGATTTATCGGTTACCTACATCGGGCGCGTCCCATTGGAATTGGGGAAGCTCGCTGGCTCTGCCGCCAGCAGAGTCAGAGGGTAGTAGGGAAATAAAATACCACCGTGAAAAAAAACTGGTCCCTTGCCAGGGTTACGGCGAAGACTAGTAAATGGCCAGAAAACATCTTGAGGCAACCTTTAGGGCTAACAACCCTAGTTGTAAAAGGATGGGTACCCGTCCAAAGCAAAGTCAAGTCAAAAAGCATGATGGCACAACATTTCAAGAAACATACCCCAGGGGGTAAATCTTCGGATAAATCCCTCGTCGTGAACGCCACGGCGCACGAGTCTCGTTCGGATTCTGGGGGAGACTCGACATCATGCAAGAGACGAGTCGGAGCGTCTCGGTGTACCCGGAAGAGTCAAAAACTCAGGCCAAAATCTAAAACCGTTCCAGCAACTTTCAACATAAATTCACTTACACAAACTGGCAAGCTGAAAACCCTCACCAAAGCCCTTCACGAAAATCAGATATCCATAGTGGCCCTACAGGAAACAAGGTACCCAGATGAAGAGATTTTTGAATCTGAAGGCTACCGATTTTTCAAGAGCAAAGCGCAAAGAGGAATCCTCAATGGAGCTGTGATGCTTGGAACCGCGTTTGCTCTTAGAACCAAGATCCTTAAATCGGTTGCAAATTTCGAACCTGTGAATGACAGATTGTCTATACTCACAATTAAATGCGCGAACAAAACCTACGCCCTAGTTAACGCACATGCTCCTACAAACGATAAGAACAAGTCTGATCCAGACGAAGTTGATAATTTCTGGGACCTACTGGATGAAAAATTGAACAAAATCCCCAAACACCATGTCAAGCTTCTTTTGGGTGACTTCAATGCCCAACTAGGTCCTGAGCAGAAGTACAAGAAAGTTATAGGAAATTACCCTGCTCACAAAAGAACCAATCCCAACGGCAAAAGACTAGTGACCATTTGCGAAAATCACAACCTGCAGGTCATGTCGACCCACTTTCGCCATCTACACAGAAAGCAAATGACTTGGCGTTCTCCCGTCCAAGCTCTCGGAGAGTTCCAAATTGATCATGTTGCGATCTCCAGGAGAAACTGCCCTGACATTATGAATGTCAGGGTAAAGAAAGGCATCAATGTGGCCTCAGATCATTATATGTCTCTTATCAAATTCAAACCAATTCCCGCAAACACAAGGAAGACAACCAAACAGATCACACGCTTCGACAATGATAAACTTCGGCAAAGGGTCGAGGAGTTCCAGGAGAAGGCTAGACCAAATGACTGTGACTTTAACAACGCCAAAAGTCTCCTTGTTGAGGCCGCCAAAGGCGTTGCAGAAATCAAGAGAAGCAAAAAGCATGCCCGGTGGAATAGTACCTGCGAATTAGTCCTCACAGAAAGACTCAATGCGTGGAAACAGTACAACTCTACGAAATCAGAAAATTATTGGGAAACCTACAAAACCCAACGTGCCCAAGCAGCTAGGGTGTTCAGAACTGAGAAACGTAAATACGAAAAATCTCTCATTGAAAAGATAGAACAAAACTTTAGGAAGAATGAAAGCAGAGAGTACCACAGGGCCTTCAAACGCAAACTCACTGGCTATAAACCACCATCTCTATGCTTTGAGCGAACGGACGGCACACTGGCGACGTCAAATGAAGAAAATTGCAGCATTCTGGCAGATTACTTCAAGAATTTACTTAATTGCTCCAAACCACAATGCGCCATTGAGACCAAAGAACCCTTACTCAGGTACCCAGATTCCAGACCACCCGACAGAGATGAAATCAAGCGCCACATTGCCCGTCTCAAAAATAACAAAGCGCCGGGGGAAGACTCAGTAGTAGCAGAACTATGGAAATATGCCCCAGAAGAATCACTTGATATCTTGCAAAAGCAAATAGAAGAAATTTGGAACAAGGAGACCCTACCCGAAGATTGGAAAATAGCTTTGATCCATCCATTACACAAAAAAGGCAGCATGAAGAACATCAACAACTACAGAGGAATATCTTTGCTACCCGTGACTTACAAAATTCTATCACTTGCCATCCTGGAGCGTTTGGAAGCACAAGTCGAACATCAAATAGGTGAATACCAAGGAGGGTTCAGAAAAGGTCGCTCAACAGCTGAACAGATCCAAAATCTCAAAACGATCATCAGATATTGTACACTAAGGTCCAAGCAGTATGTGTCTGTCTTTGTGGACTTTAAGAAAGCGTACAACTCCATTGACCGGGAAGTCCTGCTAAACATCTTAAATAGAATTTGGAATTGATTTGAAACTGCTGGCATTAACTAGAGACACCCTGACCGATACAAAATCCAAGGTGCAGTTCCAAGGATGTCTCTCGCATTCCTTTGACATCAAAACAGGAATCCGACAAGGTGATGGGCTATCCCCGATACTCTTCAACTGTGTTTTTGAAAAGATCATCAGAACCTGGCGGGTGAGATTACAGGAAACCAACTACAGTCCATTGAGAATAGGAACCAAATCCAAGGGGATCGCAACAGACTGCGTAGCATTTGCCGATGATATTGCTGTTCTCTCAACCGACATAGAAACCGCTAGACCTCAAGTTGAAATTTTAAAGGAAATTGCCGAACAAACTGGTTTGCAGATATCGTTTGAGAAAACAGAAGTAATGACTAACATCAAAGAGGCTCCACCAAAACTCCATACAAAATACGGGGACATCACCCGAGTAGACAAATTCAAATACCTGGGTGAGATCATCATGAAAAATGGACTGGACAAAGAAGCACTTCAGGAGCGAGTACGCAAACTGGAAATAGCCTACCAAACATCCCGCACAATCTACAACAAAAAATGCCTTTCCCAAAACACCAAGATACGTCACTATGAAACAGTTCTGCAGCCGAAACCCTGTCTCTAAATGCCAACAAGGACTCCTTGAAGAACTGGCGAAAAGAGAACGCAAAATTGTGAGAGGAATCTTGGGATCAAAGTACAGAAATGGAATCCATCAAAAGAGATCCAACAAGGAAGTCTACAGCAAAATAGAGAAAATTACCGACACAATCAGAAAAAGACGGGCACGATTTTACGGTCATCTGAAAAGAATGGACAGAAGAAAGTTAACTAAAGAAATCTTTCACTTTTTTGATTCAAACCCAAAACCACAATTCTCTGGTTTAGAAATACCAAAGAAGACCTGCAAATGCTACATATCTCAGCTGAAGACGCCTTTAACAAAGATCTCTTCCGCAATAAAATATTGACGAACGGGCTAAACCGAGACGAGCAACCGAAGAGAAGACACGGTGCCCCTTGGACAGAGGAGCGTAAGCAGGCCCACTCACAAAGAATGAGGAAAATTTGGGCTCTAAAGAAGGCCAAGTTCAGTGTCAAATGCAACAAGACTTAACGTGGTCCTTGATGGCCCCAGCGAATTATATAATAATAATAATAATAATAATAATAATAATAATAATAATAATAATAATAATAATAATAATAATAATAATAATGGCTTCTTATCCTACTATCTACTTTTACGGATTTCAGTGGATGGCGAGGTGCCAAAATACAAAGCAAATGCTAGGACTGTATCACACATCACCCAACAATATTGATTCGTCTCCTCGGTAAAATGATTTGCGAAGTTACTATGCAATTGCTGGGGAGGTTACAAAGCAAATTCTAGGACTGTATGACACATCACCCAACGGTATTGATTCATCTCCTTTAAAATGATTTGCGATGTTACTATGAAAATGATGGGGAGGTTAATCTGTAAAAGACAAGGGACCTATCTCTTCCGACTACACAATCACATAGCCACTGAGCATTCTCAATCACAGAACCTTGAACTCTCTTTGAAGTAAACAACGGGAAACTACCTTACTAATTTGTTCTTTGTATGCCTCTTCTCTTTTGCCTCAAACACAGTCGTGTGCGAAGAAAAATAATTCTACATCGAATTGTGTTAAGGAGATGGATTTGCTCCAATTTACTCTATGAATAATCATAATCACAGATATTAAACACATTATATAGCACACGCTCGTAACATTGTCTTCTAATGTAGTGAAGATCTGAACGGAAAAATACAACCTGTGACAATAAAGTTCGGTGAATTAAGTCAGAACCGTCGATCCGGCAACACTGGCGACACGCAACGCTGCACTTGTGTAGCAGCAAGTTTTGACCACCTGTTCCCAATGTTTTTCAGTTGAGCATCGTGTGTGTGCCGTGTAAGACCTGTTTGACACAGTGTGTGTTTAGTACGTTGGTTCTGAACCGCGAACTGGAACATGAGCGACCAAAAGGTCAATCTACAGTTTTGTTTTAAGCTTAGAAAGACACCGAAAGAAATGCTGCGATGCTGGTACGCGTTTATGAAGATCAAGCACTGTCCTTGAAGTGTGAGTTGTTCGCCCGTTTTCAAGGAGGCCGGGAAAGTGTTTCTGACAAACCCCGTAGCGGAAGACCGGCGACCGCCGTCAGTGACAAAAACATTGAGAAGGTGAGGACATTAATCACGAACGATCGGCGATTAACTGTGCGCATGATAGCGGATGAACTGCAGATTAACCGTGAATCCGTGCAACAAATCGTTACCCAGAACAGTCAAAGAGTTCATGGCAAAAAGAGGGAGTGGTGCAACTTGAAGATCCTTCATGTAATCAGTGACAAAAATGGAAGGAATCCGAGTCTTCCGAAATTAAGTTATCCACGAAGGGCGTGGAAATGAGGCCTCGAATGTTCTAATGCCGTCGGGGTCTGCAAAGAACAAGAATAGACCACGGAAGTTCGGATGGGATAGCTAAAGTGAGGAGCGTGGCATAAGTAAGTGCAAGCAATTACGAGACTCACCTAAGGGTCCGTGGTCGCGAGCCCACCCTGCCAATTTAAGGACCCCTGGGGCGATATCAGTCACCTGTTACGATAGGCAGGGAATAACCCGGATGTATTCCTCCCCCCCCCCCCACCTCCACCCCGCAACAGGCGGTTCACAGAAACGAACTACGATGCACACACTACGCAAAATACAGTAGGCAACTATATACATCAACAGCAATATAAGGAAAGAAATTACGTACAGATATTACGTGGAAATCTTTCCTTTATAAGAGAGACAGCTATAAACAAAGAAATAAGATACACGTGCGGTTGTGTGCTACACAGTCACGGTGCTCCTGTGGGGAAATCTAACATCTACTGCGCAACCAATCTGGGCCACCCGTGAGTCACAGGCAACAGCTACTTCGTTGAGCTTCAGCAGTCTATATCATCCATGTCGATAAGCATAACCGAAATCAATATTGCTCCGAGCAAAAGGAACTTGACTGCTTGATGGAATTCACACTGGTGGCGCTTAGTTCTTCTCTGTATTACATTGTTACTTTCTAACTGAGATTGTTAACATATCTATGTGAGTGTACATGTCAGTTGTTGCGTTTAAAAATATCTGAAATAGTGTTTCGTGTTTCAGAAGCGTTGCGACGGTACGTTAATTTATTTCCACTTTAGAAATTTTCGGCTATTCTAATTTCATTGGGAACCGCTGCGTCTGAAATTATCTTCTGGGCGGGGTTTGTGGTTGTTATTTGGAAGCATTTTGCGGCCTTTCCCTTTCTTTTGCCGATATCTTCATTCTTCGAAGTATCCGATCTCTTTCAATTTCGTTCTGATTAGTGATAAGGCAGGATTGTTGTGGAGTTGTCCTTCCTTTTGAAACAATCACCAATACGGCCATTTAAATTCTGTTGCTGATTGCGATTTTCAACCCCTTTGTGGACTTTATCTTCCTTTTCCGATATCTTCATTCTTCGAAGTATCGCATCTCTTCATATTTCGTTCTGATTAGTGTTAACAGAAGATTGTTGCGCATTTGTACTACCTCTCGAAACAATAATCACAACTACCTCTATTTTGTTGACTATCCTGCCTTCCCAGTTTCTGCTCTGGGAGGGGTTTCTGTTTTTGTTATTTTCGAGCTCATTATGGCCCTTCCCTTTATTTTGCCGATAACTTCATTCTTCGAAGTATCGGATCTCTTTCAGTTTTCTTCTGATTAGTGTTCATAGAGGATAGTTGCCCCGTTGTACTTCCTGTTAAAACAATAATTACCAGCACCACCGTCATCACCAGAAAATAATCACCACCACATGCACTTTGCTGCCCATTACAGAGTTACTGATTGGGTTTCGACACTTTTGTGACTGTTCCTTTGACCATGCCTGCTAGGAAGCGAATTAACATTGGACGGTCCTTATCAAAAGCTAAAAAAGTGAAGATATTGAGGGCTTCCGAGACTGCTTCAGACCGCGAGGCCAGACTCAAGGCAGACAGACTGAGGAAGATCAATCACCGTGATTCGGAGACTGCTTCTGAGCGCGAGGCCAGGCTTAGCTCACAGAGAGCACGCCAGTCCACATCTAGGGCGTCTGAGACTGCTTCAGACCACGAAGCCAGACTCAATGCAGGCAGACTGAGGAAGATCACTCACCGTGATTCGGAGAGTGCTTCTGAGCGCGAGGCCAGACTCAGTGCAGACAGACTGAGGAAGAGCACTCACCGTGATTCGGAGAGTGCTTCTGAGCGCGAGGCCAGACTCAATGCAGACAGACTGAGGAAGATCACTCACCGTGATTCGGAGACGGCTTCTGAGCGCGAGGCCAGGCTTAGCTCACAGAGAACACGCCATTCCACATCTAGGGCATCTAAGACTGCTTCAGACCGCGAAGCCAGACTCAATGCAGACAGACTGAGGAAGAGCACTGACCGTGATTCGGAGACTGCTTCTGAGCGCGAGGCCAGGCTTCGCTCACAGAGAGCACGCCAGTCCATATCTAGGGCTTCTGAGACTGCTTCAGACAGCGAGGCAAGACTCAGATCGTAAAGATTTAGACAGATGCGTTTAAGAGAAACAGAATCAGAGGATCAGCGGACGGCTCGAATGGAGCATGACAGAGAGCACCATTCCCTCATACGCGAAAACCTAACTGCGGAGGAACATTCTCAGGCGTTAACACAACGACGAAGTACCTACGCATCGTTAAACGAAATGCAAAATGTCCAGCAGGAAGAGAAAAGACAACGTGCAGCAGAAAGACGTACATCAGAGACCACTGATGAATATCTCAGATGGTTAGATGAAGATAGAGTGAGACATGCCAATGTTAGAGAATTACATTCAACGTCAATTGAATCTAGGTGCCCTAATATGATTCCATGGCATGAAAAGCAGCGAAGTGCATATGCTTATAACCCTCTTATCGACTACCATCCAAGTGCCCATATAGGGTCTTTGAGTAAAGTGTGTCCTTTCTGTAGGGCTCTCAAATGGAAGCAAGGGCCAGAAGGAATGTGCTGCTCTTCTGGAAAATTTACATTAAACCATCTAACTCCTCTACCGGAACTTCTTATTTCTCTGTTAAATGGGACACACACTGACTCTCGCCATTTCCTTCAGTTTGTGCGAGCCTACAACAGCGCATTCCAAATGACAAGCTTCGGAGCTACTAAAGTAGTGGAAGGAAATTTTATGCCAACATTCAAAATTTAAGGACAAGTATACCACTTAATAGGTTCATTACTCCCTGCAAACAATGAAAATTCTAAATATCTTCAAATGTATTTCATTGCAGACCACAAAGCAAAGGTAGATCAAAGAACAGTAATAATACCAAATTTAAAAACCCATTTAGTTAATGATTTGCAGGGCATGTTACATGATGTGAACCCATATGTCAAGGAACTGAAGACAACTATAGAGACAATGCCGGACGGTGACACCCACAAGATTGTGATCCATGCCGACCGAATTCCTGCTGGTGAGCACAGAGGCTGTTATAATCAGTCGACAACAAACGAGATAGCTGTCTTATCCCTTTCAGACCGTGTACGCACAATTGTGCGGGTTCGTATTTTATTTACGTCTGAGCTTATTTGACGTTTTCTTGGCGCTAGACCGGACTGCAGTGCTTGTGCGGGACACGTAGCATGTACTTCAGCTGTTTTCATTTAGTATTTGACCACCAGGGGGAAGGAAGAAGAGTTTAAAAATACAGTTCATTAGCAATATGGCGGGAAGCAGTAATACCTAAAGTAAGTATTTATTTATTGCATGCATATTAATCTAGAAGCTTTACTGAATATCAGAATATAATCTATGAAGTGTGTAGATTGTGTAGAAAACGTAAATTGTGAACTTTCAACATCGTACGTAATACCATGAGGTTTTGAATGTTGATACGCACATATGTGCGGGCTAGGTTTCCTTACAGCCAATGCCTGCAGGAGTGCTGGTTGCTGTCGCAAAAAGGACTGAGAAAGAAATCTCGTACTCTACATGAGAAGTGTAATGTATAAGATTTTAACTTTTTTAAATCGTTCCACACTGTAAAATAAAACAGTTGATCATGTACATGTGCATATTCACATGTACTGAGTTGAATTTTTTAATTTTTTATTTTTTGCAAGTAGTGAATGAAGTCCTGACACGCACAATTGTGTAGGCTCTCTTTTTCAGCCGATAGTTCTTATTTTGTAAAATAAACTGTAAAAACATGTATTTGAGAGCATTTTAGTAAGTTTGTGACGTTTTGACACCTCCAGACTTCTTTCAGGTCTGACGACAAGCTGCTGCTGCCAAAAGGGCAGTAATAGCAAAACTCTTCCTCAATGTAGAAAATGTAACGTTTACTTGTGTTTGAACGAAGATTTAATTGTTTTAAATTATTCCCCACTGCAAAATAGAACATTTGATCATGTACATATGTATATTCACATGCTTTGGGGTTATTTTTCTTTTTTGTAAGTAGTGAAGTCCTGACACGCACAATTGTGCGGGTGCTCTTTTTCAGATGTTAATTTTTATTTTGTAGAATAAACTAAAAATATATGTATCTAAGAGCATTTTAGTCCGTTTTTGACGTACAAAAAAAATTCACACCGGCAGTTTTCTTTCAGGTCTGAAAGGGAGGTTGGACACGAATGTGATAAGCGAGACATCGTGCTTCGGACAAGAGACCAGGGCCTGAGACGAATATCTGAAACCCACCGATCATACGACGCTCTTCAATATCCCCTGATGTTCCCTCGTGGAGATGATGGCTACCACTTCTTACTGTACCACGTAGACCCACGAACCGGAGAACTAAAGACCTCTCTCAAGAAAATATCTTCTCTTCAGTTTTATTCTTATCGTATAATGATAAGACAAGGCGAGGTAAACTACTTACATTGTTACCGTCAACTGTCCAATCAATTCTGGGTAGACATGTATGCTAAAATAGAGACTGAAAGGTTAGTCTATATCAGAACACACCAAAGGGAATTAAGGGCAGAGAGGTACATTCACCTTAAAGACGCCCTGAGGAAGGACGAGGGTAACATGGCAGATTTGGGACGGTTAGTCATTTTACCGTCCACTTTCACTGGAGGACCCCGATATATGCACGAGCGATCTCAAGATGCACTCTGTTATGTGCGAAACTTTTTATTACAGCTACAACTAATCCAAAATGGGAAGAAATTGGTAATGCCGTATATAATGGTCAGTCAGCGAATGATCGTCACGACATTATTACACGTGTATTTCACATGAAATTAAAATCTCTCATGGACTTACTAACCAGAGAACAAATATTTGGGCCAACTCTTTGTTTTATGTACTCTGTTGAATGGCAAAAGCGTGGCTTGCCTCACGCCCACATATTATTATGGCTTGAGGACAAGATACGACCCGTCGATATTGATAAGGTTATTAGTGCTGAATTTCCAGATCCTGATAAAGATCCACAGCTTTTTAACATAGTTAAATGTCACATGGTCCATGGACCATGCGGATCTTTCAACGTAGGCTCACCATGTATGAAAGGTGGACGATGCTCAAAACGATACCCACGAGCATTCGTCAATGAAACTGTCACAAGGAACGATGGGTACCCATCCTACAAGCGCAGGAATCCTTCTATGGGTGGCTTCACTGCACGCCTTATGCTAAATGGACAGGATATGGAAGTGGATAATAGATGGATAGTGCCATACTGTCCTGTTTTGTCTAGGGTATTCAAAACACACATCAATGTTGAATACTGTAGCAGTGTTAAGTCCATCAAATACATCTGTAAGTACATCAACAAAGGAAGCGATCAGGCAGTCTTAGGTTTGCAAGACAAAAATGATGAAGTGTGCCAGTATCAGAGCGGAAGGTACATATCCAGCTCAGAAGCAGTTTGGCGAATTCTTTCATTTCCTATCCATGAAAGGTATCCTCCAGTAATGCATTTAGATGTTCATCTACAAAATTTTCAAAGAATTGTCTTTACTGCAGAAACGGCTCATGACATAGTAGAAAATCCACATAACACCACCTTAATGGCATTCTTTAACTTATGTCAGACAGATGATTTTGCTAAGACACTGTTGTATGAAGACGTTCCCTCTTA
Source organism: Anabrus simplex (assembly GCF_040414725.1). Lineage (NCBI taxonomy): Eukaryota > Metazoa > Arthropoda > Insecta > Orthoptera > Tettigoniidae > Anabrus > Anabrus simplex. The sequence goes on from NC_090266.1 coordinate 258,881,734, forward strand.
CTATACGTATAACAAACAGCAAGGTACCTTTGTAAGAAGAAAGAAAGGAGTACCTGTGGTGGCATTTTCGGGCGTTAGAAAGCAGCACATAATTAGCCGAGTGTATGCAGTCCATCCTAATAATTCCGAGTGCTTCTATTTACGCATGCTTCTGTTCACTGTCAGGGGACCAACATCCTTCACTGACCTTCGCACCGTCAATGGCATACTTCACCCTACATATCGGAGTACATGCAAAGCCCATGGATTACTCCTGGATGACTCTCAATGGGAAGAGACACTGAAGGAGGCGATAGTTTCACAAAGCCCAGCAAAACTTCGCCGGCTTTTTGGCATATTGTTAGTCTTTTGCAGTCTCTCTGATCAGTTGAATCTGTGGAACAAATATAAGGAGAGCCTAGCAGAAGATTTCTTACGACAACTTTCGCGCTGTAACGACGGTACTGCTCATGAAATGATCGCCCATGTGGAAGACAGATGTCTTCAAGACCTCGAAGAATACGTTCTATCGATTGGCGGTCAGCCTTTGAACATTTACGGCCTTCCTTCCCCTCAGATCTTACAAACGTTAAATGCTGACTATCTCAGGGAAACAAATTACGATAAGGAAGCGTTAAGGTCTTTTCTTCTATTAAATTAACCAAAACTTACAGATGAACAGACTGTAGCATATCGGGAAATATTAAACTGTGTTAGAAATAAGGAAAGTAGAATGTTTTTCTTAGACGCTCCGGGCGGAACTGGAAAAACATTCCTGATTAACTTACTGTTGTCTAAGATCAGACAGGATAGTAAGATTGCTGTAGCAGTAGCCTCTTCGGGGATCGCAGCCACTCTTTTACCCGGTGGCAAAACTGCTCACTCGATGTTTAAAGTGCCTATAGATCTTGACTGCACAGAGTCACCAATATGTAACATCACAAAACAAAGTAACATATCCAAGGTTCTGCAAGACTGCAGTCTTATAATTTGGGATGAATGCACTAAGGCTCACAGAAAGGCGATTGAAGCAGTTGACCGAACGCTGCGGGACATCCGAAACAGTAATAACTTCTTTGGAGGTGTCCCTAACCTCTTTTCTGGTGATTTTCGTCAAACGTTACCGGTTGTTCCAAGAGGGAGCAGAGCAGATGAAGTGAACGCTTCATTAAGGAGATCATCACTTTGGCCAAATATCAAAAAACTGTCCCTGACACAGAATATGAGGGTACATCTAGGTGGTGATGAAAACATACATACATTCACTGAAATATTGTTGTCGATTGGGAACGGCTCACTGGGAGACAGTAACGGGATCATTACTCTTTCTGATGAATTTTGTTTGTCGCTTTCTAACCGTGAAGCTCTCATTTCATCGGTGAACCCGGACGTAGAAAATATTAGGAGCAAACCCATCTCATGGCTCTGCTGCAGAGCGATCTTAACTCCAACTAATGAACAAGCGGCGTACATTAATTCGACTATCCTCACAATGTTCCACGGCGAGGAGACAGTTTATACGTCTGTCAATCAAGTAATCAACTCTGACGACGCAGTTCACTATCCTCCTGAGTTCCTGAATTCTGTAACGGCTCCGGGGCTTCCATCGCACAAAATTACCTTAAAGATCGGCGCACCAATCATACTCATGCGCAATCTCAGCCCACCTAATTTGTGCAATGGGACAAGACTTCAGGTAAACGCCCTCCACAAACATGTGATAGAGGCAACTATCATGACTGGATGCGGTGAAGAAAAGTCAGTTCTTATCCCGCGGATACCACTAATCCCAACCAACTACCCGTTTGAGTTCAAGCGTCTGCAGTTTCCAGTCAGCCTCTGCTTTGTGATGACTATTAATAAATCCCAAGGCCAGACGTTGAGTATTGCTGGACTTGACCTCAGATCACCCTGCTTTTCCCACGGGCAACTGTACGTCGCATGTTCCCGAGTCAGCAGCAGCAAGTCCCTGTTTATATGTGCACCAGAAAATAAAACACGAAATATTGTTTATCAAGAGGTTCTTCAATGACTCTGTTCTTCCTTCGCTTCAGTACGTGTACTGGTGACAAATTAAATGAAATTGATCCCATAAACGAATAGACTCCGAATTATGGGAAGATCATCAGCGTTACTTAATTTTTCCAAGCACACTATTGATTATCTGGAAGTAGAAATGGGGGCATGCCAACATAATGAAAACTGGCCAAATCGACACTGACTGGGAATAGGGAAGACCACCTAACGTTAAAATGGGAATTCTCCGAATTGACTGCGATTGGCCCCAGGCAAGGGGATCTGCCCTTAAAATGAAAACTCCCGAGCTTGATTGACACTGGTGGTAGGCAAGGGGGACTGCTATTATAATTAAAACTCCTCAACTCGATTGTGAATTGCAGTAGGTAAGGGGCCTCCTATTATAAAATCCTTCCCAATTCGACTATGACTGGAAATAGGAAAGGAGATCCGCCGTTATAATAGCAACTTCAAACTCGACTGTGACTAGCACTGGTAAACTCTACCAGCATTGATGATGAAAACTCCCCATTTTGAATGTGACTGGTAGTAGGCAAGGGGAACTGCCACAATAATTAAAACTCCTCAACTCGATTGTGACTCGCAGTAGGCAAGCGGGACTACCATTATAACCAAACCTCGCCAATTTCACTATGACTGAATATAGGAAAGAAGGCTGTGGCTACCGACAGGCAAGTGAGCCGGCCATTATAATGAAACCTGCGCAAATCCATTGTGACAGGCAATAAGAGAAAGTATGCCTGTCATCATAACTAAAGGGTGTATTCTGCCCGAAGGCAGGTCCGAACCTCCGCAGAGGTGTGCCTGAGCCGGAGTTTACGTACGGTAGGGTGGCCAGTCCCTTTCCGCTCCTCCACTCCCTTAACCCCCACCAACAGCGCGTGGCAACCCATCCAAATCTTGACCACGTCCAATGTTGCTTAACTTCGGAGATCTCACGGGATCCGGTGCTTCAACACGGCTACGGCCGTTGGCTGTCATCATAACCAAAGCTACTCAAATCTACTGTCTGTGGCGGTAGGGAACCTTCCACCTCGACTGTGACTGGCAATAGTCAAGAGGATCTGCCACTGTAATGAAAATACCCCACGTCGGTTGTGACTGGCAGAAGGTAAGGGGGCCTGCCAATATAATTTTAACTCCTCAACTCCAATGTTTTTGGCAGTAGACAAACTGGAATAATATTACAATGAAAACTGTCCAACTTCGTTGTGACTGCCAATACGCAAGGGGGCCTGGCAATATAATCAAAACACGATAACCGGAAATAGGAAAGAAGATCTGCCGTTATCATGGGAACCCCCAAATCGACTGGGTTTGGCAGTAGCAAGGGGACCTACTTTTATAACCCACACGCCCGAACACATTTTTGATTGGTAATAGGCAAGAAGGCTTGACATTGTCATGAAAAGTCGCCAACTTGATACTAACTGGCCATAGGCAAGCGGAAATGTCATTTCAATGAAAACTTCGCAAATCAACAGTGACTGGGGATAGCAAAGATGACCTATAATGATAATGGGAACCTTGAAATTCGATTGTGACCGCCTGCCCACCAGTGGGCCTGCCATTATATTGAAGAACCCTAAATACATTTCGCTAACAGTAGACAAATGGGCCTTCTTTTCTAACCAAAACTTTCCAACTCATCTGACTGGGAATAGCAAAAATGATCTACCGTAATAACGGAAACCCTCCACCTCGACTGTGACCGGCACTAAGTAAGCAACCGAGCTCGATAGCTGCAGTCGCTTAGGTGCGGCCAGTATCCAGTAATCGGGAGATAGTGGGTTCGAGCCTCACTGTCGGCAACCCTGAAGATGGTTTTCCGTGGTTTCCCATTTTCACACCAGGCAAAAGCCGGGGCTGTACCTTAATTAAGGCCACGGCCGCTTCCTTCCACTTCCTAGGCCTTTCCTATCCCATCATCGCCATAAGACATATCTGTGTCGGTGCGACCTAAAGCAAATAGCAAAAAAATAAGTAAGCAGAACTGTCATTATAATTAAAACTCCCAACTCGACTCTGACTTCTACTTGAACTCCCCAATTGGACTAATACTGTCGGTAGACAAGTCCGCTTGCCATTATAGTTAAAACTCCCCAACTGATTATCATTGGAAGAAGGAAACAAGATATCCCATTGTAATGGGAACTCTCCAACTCGACAGCGACTGGAAGTACTCACGGTGGCCTGGCATTAAAACGGAAAAACTCCATCACGTTTTTGATTGCTAACACCCAAGGCCACCTGCGATTTCATGATACTTCCCCAACTACACTATGACTGGAAATAGGGAAGGTATTTTCATTATAATGGCACGTTCCCTTTACTACTGTCAGTCGCAGTCGAGTTCGAGTGCTATCATGATGCCGTGTCATAAGAGGCGACTACAAGCCACCTCAGGGGCTATTAAGTAGGGAGTATGGGTTGGCGATCGCGGGGCCTTAGCTGAGTCCTGACATTGCTTCTGTTTCCTTGTGCTAGGCTTCTCACTTTCATCTATCCTTTTCGACCTCCCTTGGTCAACTTTCGTTCTATTTCAACTCGCACGGTATTACGTGTGGAGGCCTGTGGTGTCTTTCATTTTCACGCCCTTTGTGGCGAGGGGGGGGGGGGGGTGATATATACAAATAATCGAAAATAGTGTCGAATCCATAGATTTCGGGGTCGCTGAGATGAATACTGACACTTCGGATTTTTTAAAGTTCAACTTCAGCCCCCTTTGCGGTGGGGGCGTACAAATATTACCTACTATGTGGAAAAAGTACTGTGGGAGCAAGACGCCCCTAGAACCCCACGGTAGGGGAGGTGAAATATAATATATATATATATTAATAAATAGGGAACATGCATGATCCGGGGTTTTAATTAAAAATATGCTAATCTGATTCAAAATTTCATGCAGAATTCAAAAATGTGATCAGAATGTACAAATAATAACTCCAAACGTGATAAAAATCTACGAAAATGTCACGTCACGCAAGCACGCGATCTTATTGGTCTGACGTCATAGTACAGGTTGACTGAATTAGCAGACGAAGTAACACATAGTGTGCTGTGAGAAGCAGGATACACTTCGCGTATTTCTACTTTACGTTAGTGTCTAGTATGGTTAAATTCGAGGTCTATACATTGGATAATAATCTGAGTGGTATATTTTAGACTTAAAATGAATCCTGCGCAGACAGTGAGGCAGAAAACTTATAAATGGTGTAGAGTTCCGATGTGCAATAGCACATCGCATACCGTACCAAACAAATTGTTTATAAATGTTCCAAAGACGCTAAAACGAGGGAGAAATGGATTTTGGCGAGCCGGAGAAATGCTGGTGATATATCGGAAAAGTCTACAGTTTATTTTATTTTATTTTTTTTTGAAGATTTTAACGTAAGATGAATTTGTTTGAATTTTCAAATCACTTTTCCATGTCAGCTGTTCTAGTGGTAAAACTTTAAATTTTAATGTATGATGCTTTATTTAAATGCTTCAATTGCATCTTGGAATATGAAAGTAAAAAACAGTGCATTAAATAATGCTGATTATTAAAGTATTCTCCAAACCTAACCTATGTTTTGGGTGATCCATGTCAAGATAATAAATCAAAGGGGTTATGGACCATTTTGACAGCTCTAATTCTACCAATATATCTTGGCATGGGACAGTTATGTATGTCTTTATTGAAGAGCTTAATTGGTAAAGAAATTTAGGCTATATCTAAATACTCTATAATGTAACAAAGAATAGGCGTGTACATCATGAAAGGAAACAACGTGAATTTAACAAATGTATAACTCTACACAAAACCAACGCTTGTCTGTTGGGGTCTTATAAGCTAACAATGCTCAATTATAATAATTATCATAATATTAATGAAATAAATAACATAATTGCACACAGGTGAAAATAGTGATGTAGGTGTTTAAAATATTATCCAACTTAGCCTAAGTTTTAGGTTATACAAGCCAAGTCAATAAACCGAAGGGTAAAAATACCGCGCGAGTTGGCCGTGCGGTTAGGAGCGCGCAGCTGTGAGCTCGCATCCGGGAGATAGTGGGTTTTGAACCCCACTGCCGGCAGCCCTGAAGATGGTTTTCCGTGGTTTCCCATTTTCACACCAGGCAAGTGCTGAGGCTGTACCTAAGGCCACGGCCGCTTTGTTCCCATTCCTAGGCCTTTCCTGTCCCATCGTCGCCATAAGACCTCTATGTGACGGTGTGACGTAAAGCAAAAAAAAAAAAAAGTAAAAGTCACAGCACCCAAAGACATTCCTGTATTGAACGACTAAAATGTCACCGGGACACTTTTCTTTCCTGATATGCTCAGCTTGTTAAAAGCCAAATGTAATTAACGTTATTGGCTTCACGCCCCGCTAACTACTTCTACGATTTTCGGAGACGCCGATGTGCAGGAATTTAGTCCTGCAGGAGTTCTTTTACGTGCCAGTAAATCTACCGACACGAGGCTGACGTATTTGAGCACCTTCAACTACCACCGGACTGAACCAGGATCGAACCTGCCAAGTTGGGGTCAGAAGGCCAGCACCTCAACAGTCTGAACCACTCAGCCCGACTTGTGAAAACTAGATGAAGTCATATTTATCTTTATCATGTTTAACTTTTTCCCTCCACAAAGATATTTAATTCTCTTTCATGGGCCCTGGAAGTGGGTAGGCCAGTTGTCCCAACCATAAATATATATTTTTTTGGGAATGATAGATTATAGCCCTATAGTATTATGATCTTTCTTTCCTTCTTTCTTTCTTTCTTTCCTTCTTTCTTTCTTTCTTTCTTTCTTTCTTTCTTTCTTAATCAGTGTATCCTTCAGGGTTGGTTTTCTCTCGGACTCAGCGAGGGATTTCACCTCTACCACTTCAAGGGCAGTGTCCTGGAACGTGAGACTTTGGGTATGGTGATGAAACTGGTGAGGAGGGCCATTACCTCGCCCAGCAGCCTCACCTGTTATTCTCAACAGGGGCCTTGTTGGAGGATTGGAGGATGGGAGGATCGGAAGGGATAGACAAGGAAGAGGGAAGGAAACGGCCGTGGCCTTAGGTGCCTGGAGGAGAAGTAGGAAAATACGAAAAACCACTTCGAGGATGGCTGAGGTGGGATTCGAAACCCTTCTACTCAGTTGACCTCCCGAGGCTGAGTAGACCCCGTTCCAGTCCTCGTACTATTTGTTTTCAACTTTCATGGCAGAGCCGGGAATCGAAACCGGGCCTCCGGGAGTGGCACACATTAACCACTACATCACAGAAGCGGACTAGTACTATAATGCTACCTATATGTTTATGTTAGTGCTGAAATCCGATTTCTTACTTTCCTAATGCTGAAAGCCCGAAAATGTAATGTTATTCTTTAATAGGGGAATCAGTCTAGAAGGAAATGTTGAAAGTGATGTGATATCTATCCAGGTTCGTTGTTATCCTAATACTATGGGTTACAGTACATTGCACGTATATAAAAGACGCCACTTACAAACTTGCTTGTTATCCGCGAATTTCTGCGGCCACAAAAGTCACATTTTTCAAGAATGATGACATCTACACATGGTAGATTGTCTGACTGTGCTGTTTCGAACCTTTCTTCTGTCATTTCGAAGTTATTCGCAATCGTGAATAATAAACAATCGGCTTTTAGCAACGGCTGATGCACAACGGCTGGTAGAGCTCCATGCGGTACTGGATCGTGACGTCACAGCGCGCAGCTTACGTCAGAGGCCGTTTCACTCGCCTTGCGGAAAGGCACTATTAAATATTTTTTTAATGGTAGAAAACAAGGCAACATACCACAATGTAATACGTTTACGTACTATTTCATTGGTGTACTTTTCAAAAAAAATATTTTTGAAAATGATGCATGTTCCCAATTGAAGTCGCTTTGGAGCGATCTATACACACTGTAATACATATATATAAAAATTAAGGTATTAAAACGGGACCCACCTAAGGGTCCGTGGTCGCGAGCCCACCCTGCCAAGTTAAGGGCCTACTCACTGCCTTTACAGTTATTTACGGAGGAATCCGTATACAATGTAGAGCAGGGCCTCTCAAACGCCCAAAATCTCACGCGTGCAGATAGAGGCGCAAGAGCTCCGTGCACTGTGCATCGCTGCCGCTCGGCATGGCTCGGATCAACGCTTCGTCTCTGGGCTACTCGGCTAAGCTCGGCTCAACTCGCCTATACTCGGCTCAAGTCAGCCCGGATTTGGAGCGCTACGGCGCAAGTGGGGCAGAGGGAGACAGGTGGAGCGAGCGAGACAGGCGTGAGGAAAGAGAGAGTAAGCGCTATTGCTCCAAATCGAGGAGTGGGGGGTCTGCACTCTATTCAACCAAGCGAAGTCGTCTTTTGCACCGTGCACAGTGCATGCACCACGCGCATGCACCCTGAGAGGCCCTGATGTAGAGTACCGTAGCGAAGCACGGGTACATTTGCTAGTTTCAAATATTGTACATTGAAATAACACATGATTTGCATCATACAATAGGCAACCTCTCTCTATATATATATCAGTATTCAGAGAGAAAAACGTAAGCTTGCATCCGGGAGATAGTAAGTTCGTATGCTACTGTCGGCAGCCCCACAAGAATAGTTTTCTGTAGTTTCCTTCATACAAATCCTGGGGGGCTGTACCTTAATTAAGAACATGGTCGCTTGCTTTTATTTCCTATCCGATCGTCGCTAGAACGGGAGCTGGCACAATTCTTATCTTTGCTGTTAGGTGGGGTTTTTATTTTATTTCGAACGTGGCTATGTGACTAATATATCGAACACGCAAATGAGATATTCTGAGTTATTTAATAATGTTATTGGCTTTTCATCCTACTATCTACTTTTACGAATTTCGGTGGATGCCGAGGTACCGGAATTCTGTTATATTTGATCATCTTTAATTACCACCGGCCTGAGCCAGGATCGAACCTGCTTAGGTCGCTCCAAGATATTAGCAGGAAGGGACTTGCTGCTATGCGGTGAGAGGATATGTAATCTGCAGGTCATCGGGCTGGACAGCGGTCGCATGGTAGGCCAAGGCCCCTTCGGGAGTTTGTTGTGCTATATGGTTTAGTTTAATTTCATTATTACGAGGGGCGTACGAACAGGGCTAGTCAGAGAAGTGAGAAGTTTGCTTGCCAGAACATAAATAATCCATTATTATTATTATTATTATTATTATTATTATTATTATTATTATTATTATTATTATTATTATTTAGCAAGTACGCACCGACACAGATGGGGTAGGAAAGGTTTTACACAAATATAGAGCTACCCTTAAAAACACTATTAACCTGAGAGGACCCTAGTTTTAAGGCAAGCTGGCGGATACCCCTTCCCAACACCATATCGGAGGTGGCAGGGTAGTTAGATGCATCCTTTCCCATTACTATCTCGCTAGATCCCCCTTTCTATGGTTTCTTATTTTTCAATAGCGCAAGGACGTCGTACTTTACCACATTAAAATACTATCAAATTGAGCTGTGAAGATAACGTCAGAAAGTCGCGATGTCAACCCTACGTCCGGTGTGCACATTGCTGTATTAATAGTGATCTCGGTAGATGAACTTTGAACAACATGGATATATATATATATATATATATTTCTGCATGCGATTGAATCTCCCCTCTCTGTCATTAAGTAGAACAGTTTGCAACAAGTTCGGTTTTTCTAAAGGTAAAATAATCTACTATCGTTACAATGTTGAAGTCTCTCTTCTCACCACCACCATCACCGTTAGCTCAACAATTCTTACAAAACGCCCAGGATTTCGACTCGACGAACTATGGTGTGTTCTCTGCAGGGAAGAGATTCGGCGCCTGGAAGATTTATCCGATACGATTCCTTTCAATCAAGAAGCTCTTCCGAACAAACAAATCAAGTGCGAACTAAATTTCAAGAGGTGTTCGGAACCCTAAAAAAACCGAAGGGAAGGCAACTTACCGGTACGACAACGGCACGACCAGTGTTAATACCATTAGCAACCTGTCTGACGGAGATGTTTAAAGCGATAGCAAAGTTTCAAAGAACGGACGGTGGATACTTGTTCGAGAATCTGTTACAGAGCACTACCATTTTGAAGACAAAGAAGGGACTTACTACTTGTTCAGAGGCAAACAACGAGGAGAAACACCTGATCGACGTCTTTCTACAATGATTGCAGGAATGGTGGGAGAACGTCAAGGGAGATGTTCAATGAATTTCTAATTTCTTTGCAATCATTTAAGAAAAGGCTAGGAAAACAACAGATAGGGAATCTGCCACCTGGGCGACTGCCCTAAATGCAGATCAGTAGTGATTGATATCGCTTGAAGAGTTTTACGCTGCACATGCAAAGCCTTACTTTATTAGAAGTAACAATCCCAATAATAACAGTAAAGAACGCATTAAGATACTTGCTTAAGTGTGCGGACGTGGTTCTGCTTATGGGTCTGCAGTTCGACATGTATCCGACTACCCCGAAGGCAACGACATTCGACACATCCATGATTGGTCGTTCTACAGAGGACAATGCAGGTGTAAGTACTGTAGATCAGGGGTTTCTGCATTGTTAAATGTTCAAAGGGCAGGAGTCGGTCAGTCCATGGCTTCTCCCACCTCGACTTATTTAGTCAAACCATGTACCTCAGTTCGTGGCCCGGACGGAACTTACATCTACTCTGTAGAACATGCCAAGTCCAAGTACAGGTTGTCTCTTCACTTGTACGACAGAGACATACTCCAGGACATCAGACCAGCGGAAGAATGGAAGAATTCATTATCCCATATGACGTTACATTTCGAGGAGACGGACGACATGATGTGGCAGGCTCTTCAACACCTCCTAATTGTAGCGAACGGGTTCATTGAAGAAAAAGGAGGCAGTTCGTTCATGATCAAGACTCCGCCACCCTTCCTCTAGTAAATTTTATAACCAACGGTTAGAAGTGCTAGAGTAACTTAAAGAAACTTTTCCACGTTTCACCGGAGTGTGCTGTGTGTAGTACATTCATGGTTTTGAAAAATAGTGATCAATGCTAGAGTATTATATATTTCTTAAAGAAACATTTCCATGTTCTACCGGAGTGTGTTGTGTTGAGTAGGGAGTGGTTACAGACGCAGTTTAAATTTGTAAATAACGGTAATTAATGTTTTCAAAAAGCTATGCATCGTTTTCCAGTCTGAACTTGTGTGTGTTTTTTATACTGTTAAAGTTGTTTCACATTTTGTAGAAAAATGTAGAACAACCGTATTGGATGGCAGAGGATGCTGTGGCTTAACGACATGATTAATTCAATATTGATAAAATTGTAAGTGTTTTCAATAATATGATGAATATATCATTTTATCAGATATCAGTGCTTTTACTTGATAAGACTATATGGAAGAAAACCCGTTTAGAGATGGTAAGTCTACCAGGTGCAGGTAAGAATTATTTCAATGTATAGACAAGAAAAGTGTTCCACCGATCAATACTTATTTATTGTGAATGGATTATTACACTAGTACCGGTTTCGGCCTTTCATGGCCATCATCAGCTAGTACATAACATTTATAGTCATTAGACTAGCAAAGATGTCACGTTAATCATCCGGATGTCTAATGAAGAATGGAAGTAAAATATATTGCAGTATTGTTATGTTAAAATATCTGTGATTAAAGGTGGTGGTGATGGTTACAATAAATTAAAACCTATTGAGTGTACATGGATATTAGTACATTAAACACATTAAAACATATAGGCCACAGTATAAAACACTTGAAAAATTATAACACATTAAAACATAGTATATATTTTAAAAACGTCTATTAAAATCTATTAAAATTTGAGTTCATGTTATGTAGCATTCATTCTTCAATCTTCTTGTGATTCTTGTGCTTATTTAGTTGTATTAGGTGATCATCGAGAATGTTCTATGGCTGATATACTTTATATTGATGTGTTGTAAGAACTCTTGTCATTAAATTTTTTTGAAAATTGAGTACTGTGTAATTCAACTGTTGATGTACTCCAGTGCGTTTTATATATGCTGCGAGACAGGGTTTGGTTTTGGAGCAGTTGGTGGTGACACCTCTCTCGTCTATGCACGTTATGTGTATGAAGGAATGCCTGGTGTATGTATGAAAATGAAAAGAGTACTTACTATTGTTGTTGTTGTGGAGGTTGTGTACCGATATGTTTGGAGACTTGCTGTGTTCTGCTACGGGTACGTCTGGGGCTCATGTTAGCTGTGGGGAGGGATGTAGGTGGAGGGGAAGGAGGAGTGACTATTGTGGAGGTAGGAGCGGGGTTAGGCTTGTGATTCGTCGGTTTGTTAGGACGTGTGTTTACTATTTTGAGATAGTCATTCTTTATTGCAGGAATGGGTTTACCAAAGATGATGCTGGTTTTCTCTGTAATGTCGTTAATGTTTTATTGGGGTTAGCGTATTGGTCCAGAGAAATATAGAAATCTTCGGTTATGTTGCGCAGGGCGCCCTTACAGTTTGTTTAATATCGTCATGTCATTATTGATGTCTGTGAAACTATGCTTAGATTCTTCTACATGTTGGCCTATTGATGAAACATGGTTGTGTTTTACTGCATTTATGTGTTCATTGTAGCGGATGGGAAAGTTTCTGCCTGTACGTCCAATATAACTTGTGTCACAGTTGTTACATTTGATACGGTAGACACCTGATTGGTTGTATTTATTATTATTATTGACTGTTTTGGTGTTGTGTATAGTGTTGGTGCTATTGTGTGTGGTTTTGAATGCTATTTTCAGGTCGTGCTTCTTAAAAATATTAGTTGTAGTATATATATTGGTGTTGTTGAAGGTAAATAGGACATAATTTTTTTGGGTTTGTCTGTTTTAATTAATTTAGTTTTAGGTTGGGATTTTATTTTGCGAATAATTTTGTTGACCATTTCTTTGCTGTATCCGTTATGATTGGCTATATCGTGGATTAATTTTAATTCATTATTTTGATCTTCTATTGTCATTGAGATATTAAAAGCTCCATATATCATGCTATAATAGGCTGCTCTTTTGTGTGTGTTAGGATGAATGGAGTCATTTTTTATGGTATTTAAAGTGTGTGTGGGTTTCCTGTAGATCTTGTAAGATAAGTGGTTGTCGTGTCTGGTTATTGTCAAGTCCAAGTAATTTAAGGTACGGTTATTTTCGGTTTCTTTAGTGAATTTAATTTGGGGGTCTAAAGTGTTAAGTTTGTCTAGTATAGTATCTGCATCAGTGGATCTATTGTCTATAATTACGAAGATATCGTCGACAAATCAGCGCCAAAAATATATATTATCTATTTTATTGATTGATGTGTGTTCTAGGTGGTCTACGTATATTTCTGCTAATATTCCGGAAGCAAGAGATCCCATAGGTAGGCCTTGTTGCTGATATATGGTATCATGAAATCTGAAGTAGTTATTGTTTATGGCGAATTTGAGTAGATTCATGAATTCTTCAATTTCTAAGGTGCACAAGTTGCTATGGTTTTTTTTTTAGGTTAGATTCTATTATTTTGATTGTTTGTTTGATAGGAATGTTACCGGGCGAGTTGGCCGTGCGCGTAGAGGCGCGCGGCTGTGAGCTTGCATCCGGGAGATAGTAGGTTCGAATCCCACTATCGGCAGCCCTGAAGATGGTTTTCCGTGGTTTCCCATTTTCACACCAGGCAAATGCTGGGGCTGTACCTTAATTAAGGCCACGGCCGCTTCCTTCCAACTCCTAGGCCTTTCCTATCCCATCGTCGCCATAAGACCTACCTGTGTCGGTGCGACGTAAAGCCCCTAGCAAAAAAAAATAGGAATGTTAGGGTACATGTTTGTTATATCAAATGAAGCAAGGGTGTGATGTTGTTCGATCTTTAGTTCTTTGGTTCTGTTGCAAAAATCTATTGGGTTTTGTATTGTTTTGTTTGCTAAAAAGGAATAATGCTTTTTCAAAATGTTTTGAATGAATTGTGATAATTTATAGGTTGGACTGGCCCTATGGTTTATAATCGGTCTCATGGGTACATTTTCTTTGTGTATTTTAGGGTAGGCTTTTGCGGATGGTAGGTAATTGGGGGTTCATAGTTATAAGTTTAGCAGATTCTGTTCCGGTGAGAAGCAAGTGTGTGTTCTCGAGTAGATTTTTTAAATTCCTTTGTATGTTATTGGTTCGATCTCGGCGTTTAACTGAAGAAGTGTTTTCTTGGAAACATTCTTTAGTCTTTGTTATGTATTCATTCGTATCCATAATAACCGTAGTGTTGCCTTAGTCGGCTTTTGTTATTAGTAGATTGTTCTGTTTTATTTTGTTTTTGAGTTTGTTTAGGTTCGATTTATTGGCGGTATTCATATTTAGGTTATTATTGTGAGTGTTATTGATGTATTGTGGGATCTTTCTACTGATTTCGTGTCTAACTTCGTCTCGTATATCGTATGGGATTTTCTGTAAAGCGCATTCTGTTTCGGTAACGGCAGTTATAATATTTTGATAGGATGATGCATTACCCCAGTTGTGTTTGGGTCCCTTGCTCAACATAGCCGTCTCTACATCGTCAAATGCTGTTAGTGTGAGATTTTTTATGGGTGGGTGGAATTTATGTTGGGAATTCTTGTTAAGATTTTCAATTATGGTTAGTGGTTTCGGTTTGCTTTGTTGTTTCAGTGTTTCCAGTTTTTGTTTAATGTATTTTGTTTCTTTATGGATAAATATTCTATTTTATCATTAGAAATTTGTTGAAAGTAATTCCAATAGCTATGTGGGAGTTCATGGGATACTTTGAGATGTGTTGAATAAAGTCCATTATTGAGATGTTGTTTCTTGCGATATTTTAACATAACAGCACTGCAATATATTTTACTTCCATTCTTCATTAGACATCCGGATGATCTAATGTAACATCTTTGTAATTATGTCTAATGACTATAAATGTTATGTACTAGCTGATGATGGCCATGAAAGGCCGAAACCGGTACTAGTGTAATAATCGGTGGAACAGTTTTCTTGTCTATACATTGAAATCAATCAATACGGGAAATGAAACTTATAAATAGTAAAAAATATTTCTTCATATCAGTGTGTAACTTTCGTATATCATATTGAACTGCTGGAATTGCTTCACAGCATAATTCATTTCTACTAAATAACGAATACAACACACGAATTTTAATCTATATATATAAAATAACTTGTCCTGATGACTGACTGACTGACTGACTGATTCATCATCGCCGAGCCAAAACTACTGGACATAAAGAAACGAAACTTTGGGGATACATTCATATTAAGATGTAGGTGCTTGCTAAGAGAGGATTTTTTTGATACTCCGTCGCTAAGGGGGTGAAAAGAGGGGTGAAATTTTAAAATGAGCGTATCTATATCTCAAAACTTTCACAGTTTATATATGTAAAAATTGGTACTTAGAATCCCCTTTAAAAATAGAGAAACGTATTTTTTGTTTTCAGAAAATCCCAATAGGAAGGGTAGAAAAGGGTGAAAACCCGGTTGAATGCCTTTAATGAAGATATTTATATCTCAGAAACTGAAGATATTGCGGACATGAAAATTGGTATTTGGGATCTCCTTTAAAAATAAAGAAACATATTTTTTCTTTTTGGAAAATCCAATTAATGAGGGGGGGGGTAGAAAAGGAGTATGAATTTTTAAAATGATTGTGTATATATCTCAAAACTTTTAATGTGTACAGATGTACAAATTGGTATCTAGAATCTCTTTTAAAAATAAAGGGAGTCATATTTTTTGTTTTCGGAAAGTCCTAATAGGAGGGATGAAAAGGGGTGAAAAATGGGTTGAATTCCTTATAAGAGGATACTTATATCTCAGAAACAGAACATATTACAGACCTGAAAATTGGTAGTTGGGATCTCCTTTGAAAATAAAGAAACACGTATTGTTTTGTTTTTGGAAAATCTAATTAATGGGGGTTAAACAGGAGTGGCAAATTGGGGTGAATTTTTAGAAAGACTATATCTACAGTATATCTCAGAAATGTAAAATGTTACAGACATAAAAATTGGTATTTGCAATCTCCTGTAAAAGTAAAGAAACATAACTGATTTGTTTTTGAAACTCCAATTAAGGGGAACTAAAAAGGGGGTTAAATTTTAAAATGAGCTTTTCTTCAGTATATCTCAAAAACTTAACATGTTAGCGAAGTGAAAAATAGTATTTTTTATCTCTATTGAAAATAAAGAAACGTGTATTTTTAGTTTTCTGGAAAACCACGTGGGTGGAGTGGCAAAAGTGAACGAAAATGAGGTTGAATACTTTTAATTCGGATACTGATATCTCAAAAGCTGAAGATGTTACAGACGCGAAATTTGGTATTTGGAATTTCCTTTAAAAATAAAGGAATACGTATTTTTTGTTTTCGGAAATCCACTTAAAGGAAAGAGGGAAATTGAAAAATTAGTTGAATTATTATTATGAGGATACTATTAGCTCACAAACGAAAGATTTTGCAGACGTGAGAATTGGTATTTGGAATCTGCTTTAAAATTAAACACACACTTATTCTTTTTAAAATCAAATGAAGTGGGAGAGGAGGTGAAAATTGAAAAATGAATTGAATTAATTGTGTGAGGATACTTACTTCTCACAAAAACTAAAGCTGTTACAGGCGTACAAATTGATATTTGGATCTCCTTTAAAAACAAAGAAAAGAGCGTTTTTGAACGAAATCATTTTGGGGGGTGAGGGGGTTAAAAGGAGTTGAACTCCATTTATGTGGACACATATCTCAAAAACTGAATATGTTAGAGTCGTGATAATTGGTATTTAGAAGATCCTTTACTATTAAAGAGACAAGTATTTTTAACGGGCAATTCACTGAAAAGGGGGGATGTGAAAGGAAGTGAAAAACGTGAATTCTTTTTGTGGGGATACTTATATCTTAGAACTGAAGGTAACAGACGTCAACACTGGTATTTGGAATCTCCTTTAAACATAAGGAAACACGCCTCCTTTTGGGGGGAATATCAACTTAACGGCAGTGGGGTGAAAAAGGAGTTGGGACCAATTGATTTTACTGTTCATAATGTACTTATTCTGATCATATACTTATCATTTTTAATATGTCCTGGTTTCGTTTTTAAGAACCATCTTTTCCTTTGGAGTACTTAAAGTTATATTACAGTAGATTCTCCTGGCATATAAATAAAAATTTAAACACATTTGAAATAAACTATATGAATGATATTGAGCGTGCAATTGTTCACATCTGTCAATAATTCACGGAAGTGGAAGTATATCACACGTGTCGCCAGAAATCTCGCGCACTTGCCTACTTCCAGAAAATCTAAATAAATGTCGGCTAGAATTCCCGAAGCAGGTGATCCCATAGCCAGTCCATTTTGTTGATAGATGGTTCCATCGAATTTAAAGAAATTATTGTTGATGAGCAGTTTCAGAAGAGAAATAAAATCTTGTATTTCTAATTTGCTGAGAGAGCTCTGTTTAAGTTATCTTCAATAATGGAGAAAAGTTTGGTTGTGGGTATGCTTGGATACATACACTGACTGACAGAGCAAATGCAACACCAAGGAGGAGTGGTCAGAACTTTATGCCAATTGCAGGGTAGACGGACGTCACTGAGGTATGCTCATGATGTGAAATGCGCCGCTGTGCTGTGCACGTAGCGAACGATAAATGGGACACGGCGTTGGCGAATGGCCCACTTCGTACCGTGATTTCTCAGCCAACAGTCATTGTAGAACGTGTTGTCGTGTGCCACAGGACACGTGTATAGCTAAGAATGCCAGGCTGCCGTCAACAGAGGCATTTCCAGCAGACAGACGACTTTACGAGGGGTATGGTGATCGGGCTGAGTAGGGCAGGTTGGTCGCTTCGTCAAATCGCAGCCGATACCCATAGGGATGTGTCCACGGTGCAGCGCCTGTGGCGAAGATGGTTGGCGCAGGGACATGTGGCACGTGCGAGGGGTCCAGGCGCAGCCCGAGTGACGTCAGCACGCGAGGATCGGCGCATCCGCCGCCAAGCGGTGGCAGCCCCGCACGCCACGTCAACCGCCATTCTTCAGCATGTGCAAGACACCCTGGCTGTTCCAATATCGACCAGAACAATTTCCCGTCGATTGGTTGAAGGAGGCCTGCACTCCCGGTGTCCGCTCAGAAGACTACCATTGACTCCACAGCATAGACGTGCACGCCTGGCATGGTGCCGGGCTAGAGAGACTTGGATGAGTGAATGGCGGAACGTCATGTTCTCCGATAAGTCACGCTTCTGTTCTGTCAGTGATAGTCACCGCAGACGAGTGTGGCGTCGGCGTGGAGAAAGGTCAAATCCGGCAGTAACCGTGGAGCGCCCTACCGCTAGACAACGCGGCATCATGGTTTGGGGCGCTATTGCGTATGATTGCACGTCACCTCTAGTGCGTATTCAAGGCACGTTAAATGCCCACCGCTACGTGCAGCATGTGCTGCGGCCGGTGGCACTCCCGTACCTTCAGGGGCTGCCCAATGCTCTGTTTCAGCAGGATAATGCCCGCCCACACACTGCTCGCATCTCCCAACAGGCTCTACGACGTGTACAGATGCTTCCGTGGCCAGCGTACTCTCCGGATCTCTCACCAATCGAACACGTGTGGGATCTCATTGGACGCCGTTTGCCAACTCTGCCCCAGCCTCGTACGGACGACCAACTGTGGCAAATGGTTGACAGAGAATGGAGAACCATCCCTCAGGACACCATCCGCACTCTTATTGACTCTGTACCTCGACGTGTTTCTGCGTGCATCGCCGCTCGCGGTGGTCCTACATCCTACTGAGTCGATGCCGTGCACATTGTGTAACCTGCATATCGGTTTGAAATAAACATCAATTATTCGTCCGTGCCGTCTCTGTTTTTTCCCCAACTTTCATCCCTTTCGAACCACTCCTTCTTGGTGTTGCATTTGCTCTGTCAGTCAGTGTATTTACTATGTCGAAAGAATGAAGGGTATGGTTGGGAATATACAAAATATACAAAAATAAATTGCAATACTTTTCCAAACATCCTCATGTGGGCCAGATATGTTGACGACACATTTGTTATAATGGATGAAGAAATCAAGAATGCGACCTCTACCCTGCAAGAACTAAACAATATTGACCCCCACATCAAATTTACACTTGAGTCTGAAAATAATAAAGTAATTAATTTTCTGGATTTAACTATCCTCAGAAATCCATCTGCTCTTTCATATAGAATTTTCAGAAAATAGACACAAACTGCCAATACTATTCGTCAAGATTCCATACACCCTCAAACACACAAACGTGCAGCATATAATAGCATGGTTCATCGTGCATTCACGATACCTATGTCTAAAAGAGACCTCAATAGCGAACTCAACACTATAAGAGCAATCGCCAAATTCAACGGTTACAGCAGATCATTTATAGAACAGATAATCAATAAATTTAGACACCGGCTCAAGACTACTCTCACTAAAGAAAAACCTATAACTAACGTTTCATCTACTTTTACATTCAACAACGGTATCCATCAAATCACCAATGTTTTTCGAAAACATAACGTAAAAATCTTCTTCAGAACTAATAATAGGACCTCAGAAATTATACATAATTCAATATCAGTCAACACCTCTAACAGATTTTCCTAATCTGGAGTCTATAGATTCACGTGTATCGACTGCAGCGCCTCCTACGTGGGACAAACAGGACGCAACTTCATAACCAAATATTCAGAGCACGTCAACGCGGTAAGATATAACAAGTTTTCTGCTATAGGCCAACACATTCACGACTCTAATCATAAGTTTACTGATATAGAACATGATTTTGAAATACTTCAAATAGCAAACAAAGGGCCAATTATGAACATCGTCGAAAATTGTTTCATTCATTGCGATCAATATTTCAACCCTAACTATAATTTAAATGAAATTTCCGAGAAAACTAATATTCTTTACGATCTCTTAATTAAATGGCTAAGAAATATTAGACCACCTAAAAACAATTCGATCTTTCAAACCATACGCAGTACATATCCACATCATTTACCCCCACTACCACATCCTTCCGCTCCACCTTAGCTCCGTGACAGTTGCTCCGCCTCTACCCCTCCCCTCTCCTCCCTTACGCCTCGCCCCTTAACCTTATAATTGCATCCATCAGTCCAGCTCTGTCCGCCTATCACTCAGGCTGCTCAAGGTGAGTTCGTTTCTAGTATTCTCTGGTTTTTCTAGACTTTTCTTTTTGATCTTTCCTTCCGATCTTTTGCCTAATTTGACTTCTAATTTCTTTCCCAGGTTCCTCAACCCATATTGAAGTGGGAATTAATTCTTTGGATCTTACCAAGTTCATGTTTACGTTTATTTTCCGGAACCAAACTACAGAACACACATAGTGTCAACTTCATATGACAATAAACCTCACAGCATAATTTAACAGTTTTAGAAAACTAAAGTTATATATAAGCTGGACAAACCGCCATGGGTATACAACAACGGAGTTATCATTTTAACGGATTTTAAAATGGAATGCAACTTCATCTACCATATTTTATTTTATATTCATCTGTGCAAATGTTATAGTGTGTTTTTAAAGTTGTTTTAAAATCATATTTCATATTCATCCATGCAGATGTTATAGTGTGTATAAAGTTGTTTTAGGGTTTTATTGTGTTTGCCCGATTTGACTTTGTGGCTGATGATGGCACATATCTGGTGCCGAAACTAGTACCTCATTTGAACGATATGTGATTCTTTCACATTAATAAATATCTTTGTATTGAATAGGAGGAACCCTCTTAATTTTTAAATATTTTACTGATAAAAGTGTCAGAAAAGCCGAATTTGTTGCAAGCTTTATGGAGTACAATATAGATATTAAATAAGAATACTAATTTTATTTAACATTACCTTTATTTCCTCTTACAATCAGGTCTCGGGTTTGATGCTCTAGAGCCAGGTCAAGAAGGGCGGCTAGCCATAAAACTAGACCTCTCTGAGTTTAGACGTCTAAGATAGTGTCGGCAAGGGGCATGTAAGGATAAAATAGGGGTAGCCATCTAACTGTAAAACTGTAAGGAGGAAGAGAAAGAGGAAGAGGAGGAAGAACGTGGCTAAGTCCCGTCGGAGGAGGAGTGATTGAGCTGACCTCCGTAACTGTGAGGAGGAGGAGAAGGGATTGGGCTGACCTCCGTAACGTCACGCTGTCGGATACGCTCCAAGATTATGTTAGTTAAAGGGGCCCCCTCCAATATGGTGTTGGATGGGGCATGTCAAGAAGCGTAACTAGCCTTAATTCTCTGAGGTTAAGCCCCCTCTAAGATGATGTCAAGAAGGGCAGCTAGCCTTAAAACTATAATCCTCTGAGGTTAGGCCCCTGGCTATATCCCGTAAATAGCAGTAAGGTTAGGATCGTTCCCTTTTCAAAAATTCTGCTCTACACAAAACATGTGGCAAAGTCCCCGTCAAGATAATATCAGTGGCGTTATAGGGATGGAACACTTTTTCAAATTCCGCGCCCACATAGTTAAGATGGCAGAAGTGAGGATATGACCTGTTAAGATGGCAGCAGCGAGGGTAGCTACGTTCACTTGTTCATGAAATGCACGTTGTTAGGACCTGTCAAGATTGACACTCATCTTATCAGCTGTTTCTTTTTCAAATTCCGTGCCTCCTACGTGGTTAAGATGGCAGCAGTGAGGTTAGTCCCTGTCATGATGGCAGCGGTGAGGTTACCGACGTTCACTTGATCAAAATTCCGCGCCCACGTGGTTAGGACCCGTCAAGATAGCAGCTGTCATCTTGACAGCTGTCAAAAGCACGTGGATTTTAAATTCCGCGCCACCACGTGGTTAAGAGGGTAGCAGTGAGGTTAGGCCCTGTCATGATGGCAGCAGCGAAGTTAGCGACGTTCACTTGTTCAAAATTCCACGCCCATCCTGAGAGCCGTTACTTTTTCAAATTCCATGACCCGCGTAGTTAAGATGGTAGCAGTGAGGTTAGTGACGTTCTCTTGTCCAAATAAGTTGGGTTAGGGTCCGTCAAGATGACAGCTGTCAAAAGTACGTGGCTTTGTTTACAAACAATAACACGTGGCGGTCATGGGGTCAATGACCTTGGCCGGGAACAATGAGCTCGTGGGAAGATGCTGATTCAGCTCCTATTGTTTTAGTACCCCCATACCTATACTATTAAGAGGTCGCGTTTAATACTATCCGGCGTAACCCTCATACTAGCACACGGGCCACTGTACAGGAGACGAACATCAGCCGAGCGTCTGTTATGCGGATATTGCATACCAACCGGTTTCACCTGTACCATCTGCACTCTCCATGGTCATGATTTTGATGCCCGGGTGCGTTCTGTCAATCGATCCTACAGCATGTAGACAATGGCCCTGCTTTTCTGGCGACTCTCTAATTTACGGACTATGCACGATTCCACAACAATCGAACCGTTAATCGCCATAATATGCATTACTGGAGTGTGGATAATCCCTAATGGGTGCAACAGACAGCTTTTCAGGTACAGTAGAGCATGAATGTATGGTTTGGAATCATGGGCGATCACCTCATCGGTCCCCATTTCTTTGGAGGCCATCTGATCAGCCAACGCTTCCTGCGATTTCTCCAAAATGAACTACCACCGTTTATGGAACATGTGCCACTCCTTGATTGCTGCAGGATGTGGTTTCAACATGACAGAGCTCCACCGCACGCGGAGGTGGTCGTCCGGAACCATCTCCATGCAACGTATCTTGATAAATGGATAGGAAGAGGAGGACCCGTCCCCTGGCCCGCCAGGTCGCCCGATCCTACGCCCCTAGATTTTTTCTTTGGGGCCACGTAAAACAACTGATGTATGCTCAGGAGCCGGCCAGTCCTTGTCACCTTAGCCCATATCTACCCAGTGCACACATTTGTGTGCATTATTATTTTGAAAATATATTTTATATATGCTCAAGTAATTCTCAAATGGTGATGTCATCATGTCAGGTTGGTACCATTCAAAAGGCGGGAACCTATTGTTGTCTCAGCTCATGTTCTATATAACAACATTGCAGTTGTAAACAGTAGAGTCTTCTGTCGTCATGTCGGGTCCTAAAATGAAAGTAATTTATTCATATATTCTTGCTGTTTCCAATTAAGAACCTTTGTGTTATATAATCTTGAGAGTCCTAACTCATATTCAGATATGCTATAATATTGATATCTTCTAGTTATGAGGTGTTAATTCTTATAAGATTACTAGCGCACACATTTGTGTGTAATGGGCATGGGAGGGATGCGTATTTTTATATAAACTGTTTTCGTATTTCATCGTGTTTTATTGTAAGACTCTTACCACGGTAGAGGTGCTTCAAATTCTAGAAGATGATAATACTTTGTTAGAGGCTGATATATTTATACAGCCCCCAGAAAATGATATGTTGAGCGATGAAGATGGTGATGATGAAGACCAGGATGGAATGTAAATCATTTATGTGGAAATCAATTGCATGGAGGAGCAGAGTTCGTTGGGAAGAGAGTAAATCAAGAAGGTCAAGTTGAGATAGAATGTGGCGGATAACATGGCAGTGTACTTGATGACAAGGTAACTAATACAGCTGGTGTGCCACATCTGCCTTCTAGTTATGATGTAGTGGGTTCTAGCCGAAAACGAAGCATAGGTGGGTTCAAATGGGAACATGGAGACCTAGCTGCTTAGACTGAACGTACATGGGAATCGCCAAACTGGATACACCATGATAAAGAATCTGAAGATTTATTTGAAGTATTCTTTAATGATGAGGTTATTTAATATATTGTAGACAGTACAATAGCTTATGCTCATTAATCCTGTAACATTTCTTTTTCACTGAGTACTGAAGAAATGAGGATATTTTTAAGTGGTTATCTCACCGCTTCCCGTACAAGAATGTAAGGGCATAGCACAAGCGATTTCAAGAAATAGTTTTGAGCAAATTCTTCGCTATTTTCACGTTTGCAACAATGCACATCTTGATCACAATGATAAATTTGCAAAAATACGTCCTCTATGGCCCATGCTCAATGAAAGATGGCATACTTTGGTCGCCATGGATGTAAACAACGCATCCATGGTAAACCTGCCAGGTTCGGATACACGATATGGTGCATTTTAACAAGGCTGGGCTATATGGTACAAAGTGAACCATATCAGGGAGCGTCTACAGGAAATATCATTCCAGAATTAGGAGTTGGTGGGTCAGTAGTTTTGGATCTACTCAGTGAATTACCAGTAAAGTACAATTTATATTTTGACAATTTTTACGTCCATAAAGCTGCTAGTGCACTCAAATGATCTGGGTCATGATGCGACAGAAGCTATCCATGCGAATCGAGTATAAAATGCGCCACTTCAAGAAACAAGTGCTGTGAAGAAACTTCCACGTGGATCATATGACCAAGTGACAGATAAAGAACGGAATATCACGCTTGTCAGATTCAACGACAACAATGTCGTTACAGTAGCTTCAACTAAATGTGGTGTCCATCCATTGGGAAAATCAAAAAGTTGGAGTAATTCAGCAAAGAAATACATTTATATCGACACTCCAGCATGTTTCGTTAAGTACAATACTTTCATGGGTGGCGTCGACAGGGTTGACCGAAATCTTTCTTCATATAGAATAAATATAAGAGATAAAAAATGGTACTGGCCGCTTATTGCTTATCTTCTGAATGTCTCAATGAATAATGCCCGGCAAATCTACAGGCTTACAGCAAAAGGAAGACAAGAACCTCTAGATCTCCTCGCTTCCACAAGAAATGTTGAGGACATACATGGCTAGGTACAAAACACTGCGTCATAGGGCTGAGCGGTCGCCTATTTTAGGGAAATGGAAGATTGGAACCGAAGTGCGTCTGTGTACAAATGTCATTCATGTGCTGGAAACCAGTGGCACCATCAAACGCTCTGGAGAATGTGGCAAAAAATACTCGCAAGTACGGTGTGGTATGCAATGTAGGTTGCCATATTCATTGCTTTGCGGCCTTTCATTCATAAATTCCCTTTCTGGCCAACTTTTGTGATGACAGTGTAGTATTATTTACTTGATATAGTGACTTCATCTTTCTCAGGCTAACATGTGTGATGACAGTGTAGTATTATTTACTTGATATAGTGACTTCATCTTTCTCAGGCTAACATTTGTGATGACAGTGTAGTATTATTTACTTGATATAGTGACTTCATCTTTCTCAGGCTAACATGTGTGATGACAGTGTAGTATTATTTACTTGATATAGTGACTTCATCTTTCTCAGGCTAACATTTGTGATGACAGTGTAGTATTATTTACTTGCTATAGTGACTTCATCTTTCTCAGGCTAACATTTGTGATGACAGTGTAGTGTTATTTACTTGATATAGTGACTTCATCCTTCTCAGGCTAACATGTGTGATGATAGTGTAGTATTATTTACTTGATATAGTGACTTCATCTTTCTCAGGCTAACATTTGTGATGACAGTGTAGTGTTATTTACTTGATATAGTGACTTCATCTTTCTCAGGCTAACATGTGTGATGACAGTGTAGTATTATTTACTTGATATAGTGACTTCATCTTTCTCAGGCTAACATGTGTGATGACAGTGTAGTATTATTTACTTGATATAGTGACTCCATCTTTCTCAGGCTAACATTTGTGATGACAGTGTAGTGTTATTTACTTGATATAGTGACTTCATCTTTCTCAGGCTAACATTTGTGATGAGAGTGTAGTGTTATTTACTTGATATAGTGACTTCATCTTTCTCAGGCTAACATTTGTGATGACAATGTAGTGTTATTTACTTGATATAGTGACTTCATCTTTCTCAGGCTAACATTTGTGATGACAGTGTAGTGTTATTTACTGGATATAGTGACTTCATCTTTCTCAGGCTAACATGTGTGATGATAGTGTAGTATTATTTACTTGATATAGTGACTTCATCTTTCTCAGGCTAACATTTGTGATGACAGTGTAGTATTATTTACTTGCTATAGTGACTTCATCTTTCTCAGGCTAACATTTGTGATGACAGTGTAGTGTTATTTACTTGATATAGTGACTTCATCTTTCTCAGGCTAACATTTGTGATGACAGTGTAGTATTATTTACTTGATATAGTGACTTCATCTTTCTCAGGCTAACATTTGTGATGACAGTGTAGTATTATTTACTTGATATAGTGACTTCATCTTTCTCAGGCTAACATTTGTGATGACAGTGTAGTATTATTTACTTGCTATAGTGACTTCATCTTTCTCAGGCTAACATTTGTGATGACAGTGTAGTGTTTTTTACTTGATATAGTGACTTCATCTTTCTCAGGCTAACATTTGTGATGACAGTGTAGTATTATTTACTTGATATAGTGACTTCATCTTTCTCAGGCTAACATTTGTGATGACAGTGTAGTATTATTTACTTGATATAGTGACTTCATCTTTAGGCTAACATTTGTGATGACAGTGTAGTGTTATTTACTTGATATAGTGACTTCATCTTTCTCAGGCTAACATTTGTGATGACAGTGTAGTGTTATTTACTTGATATAGTGACTTCATCTTTCTCAGGCTAACATTTGTGATGACAGTGTAGTATTATTTACTTGATATAGTGACTTCATCTTTCTCAGGCTAACGTTTGTGATGACAGTGTAGTATTATTTACTTGATATAGTGACTTCATCTTTCTCAGGCTAACATTTGTGATGACAGTGTAGTGTTATTTGCTTGATATAATGGGTTTTATCATTCTCAGGCTAACTATTTTAATAACAGTGTTGATTTATTTTATTTTATTTATTAATTGATTTAGTATAAGTGATTCTTTTGTGGTTCCCATCTAAATAATTGCATATAAATGGTAAAAATTTTATAGTTCCAATCACAGAAAACCCATACTCTCCCATGCCGACTGCACATAAATATGTGCAATCAATTTTTTGCTTTCTTTTGCCCTGTATGAAATGCAATTTAAAATAATCAATCAATCTATTTTTTTACATTTTTAATAATATATTACGTCCTAGCTTAAAATTAGAACAGAAATATCCTTGGGCAGAAATGGGTTAGACAGCTCATCACCGAGGCATGCCGATCCGTTTCGGCAGAGATGTTGCAACTGGCCAGACGTTCCTTACAACACCACGCGCAGCTCTGTATCGACCTCGGAGGTCGTCTGTTCGAGCGGGTGCTGCGTTAAACGACGTAGATAACTGAAATCCTGTCACATGTTTCCTAGCCTCTATCAATCCATTTCCATACCAATGGCCCTTTTCAGGGCCAAATAAACAAATTAGTCTGTGAAAAATACCGGTGTTAAGTATACAACCTTGCAACATCCCAGACAATTGGCTTAAAAAAATACTTGCATGGGACTTAAACCTTCTAACCCTCGAGCATTGTCAACTATCACACATCCTACCACACGCTAGCCACGTGAGCTACTGCGATACTTGACCTACGGCGCCCACTTCCCAGCTTATACTGGCCACGGACCATCATCTGTACATCCTCGTCCAACCCAGCACCATACCCAATGCAACGATACATACGGTCTTTTCGAGGTCAAAATAAACAAATCAGTGAAGCAAGGGATCCCGCCTCAAGGGCAGTGTCGCGTGAGACTTTGGGTCGGGGTATACAACAGGGTAGGAGGACCAGTATCTCGCCCAGGAGGCCTTACCTGCTATGCTGAACAGGGGCCTTGTAGGGGGATGGGAAGATTGTAGGGGATAAACAAGGAAGAGGGAAGTAAGCGGCCGTGGCCTTAAGTTAGGAGAAGTGGGAAATCACTGAAGACCACTTCGAGGATGGCTGAGGAGGAAATCAAACCCCCCTCTACTCAGCTGTCCTCCTGAGGCTGAATGGACCCCGTTCCAACACTCGTACCATTTTTTAAATTTCGTGGCAGAGCCGGGAATCGAATCGGGTCTCCGAGGTTGGCAGCTAATCATGCTAATCACTACACGACAGAAGCGGACTAGTTGGGTACATGACAAACAAAATTCATGACAATTTTTCTTGTAGAAATAAATTTTATTAAGCCTTTTATTTTTTGCATCTCATTACTCATGATTTCACGGTAAATGCTCGACACTTCCCTGGTACCGTACTTCACTTCCTTGGTACTCTATTACTGAAAGTTATATTCATTTACTATTCAGTAAATGTGCTCTGCCATATTGGGATTCGAACTCCAGTGGTCTCAGGGCAAGGCACTGGAGTGCGAATGCAGAACACTTGCGGTTCGATTCGCGGTCGGGCTAACATATTTTACCGAAGAGTAAATGAATATATCTATGAATAATAAAGTACCAAGGAAGTGGGAAGTGCAAAACAGCCAATAGAAACCAGTTGGATACAACACCTGCTTAGTAGGTGCCATGACGGAGACATGGACGGCTTCAGAAACTTAGAAGCAAATATCTGAAACATGGCGGATGAGAAAATATGAACTAAGCAATTCTGAAAAACGGCAATGTCAGAAAATGGTTCAGAAGGAATACGATATGAGTAAGGTAAGGTGTTCAAGGGTTGAATCGCAAATGGTGGGTAGCACTTGTGAAGTAGGCAACTCGCATAGCAAGGGTCAAAGATCTACTTTTAAACAAACTGACATAAAGGGGACGTTTATGCTGCAGCTTCGCTGCTGGCAAATGGATGCTCGATCTAGCACCTCGCTGCTCGCCATGGAGCTATTACCCTGCAGCAGTGCCGTTGCTCACGCTGCTCGCAGCTCTCATTTGTAGTCAAAAATTCAGAACAGTGGAACTGATAGTTAAGGATGTTTGTATTTTGCGTAATGTGATTACATTTATAGAGGTGCTGAACACTTTGACTACGAAGACGTACTTTCAAGAGCTACCCCGTCAAGAAGGAACAACGTAGCTCCAGCTGAAGCTTTAGAAGTGCGGAATGAATTCAGAGTTCTTTAACGAGTGAGTCACAGGTTTGTTGGCGAGTAAATCTTTCAACAATTTGGCGTGTTGAATGTGTAATAAAAAGTGTAAAATGCCTTGCCTGGATTTTTCAGTGCTTTCCTACTGCGGGAGTTGATTGAAAAATGAAGTCCGGCTCCATGGCTAAATGGATAGCATGCTGGCCTTTGGTCACAGGGATTCTCTGTTCGATTCCCGGCAGGGTCTGGAATTTTAACCATAATTGGTTAATTTCGCTGGCACGGGGGCTGGGTGTATGTGTCGTCTTCATCATCATTTCATCACCATCACGACGCGCAGGTCGCCTACGGGAGTCAAATCAAAAGACCTGCATCTGGAGTGTCGAACTTGTCCTCGGACACTCCCGGCACTAAAAGCCATACGCCACTTGATTTTTAATTGAAAAACGAAGTTACCAATGCTTCATTTCGTAATTCAATAGTGTACTTTTGAATAATGTAAAATAAGGGATTATGGTGTACCTCATTTTGACTTTAGTTAGATCTCCTAAACAAAACGTATTTACAGTTTTAAGAGATAACTGTCCAACCTACATGAAAATCGAGGTACCGTACTTCATATAAATCACCTGCTTGTAACGATAAGAGGTCCCTAACTAGCAAGAATAAAAATAAAAACAAAGTTGACACAATCGTTCCGGATTCTTTTGCCAATTCATTCCACAGATTGATGATGATGATGATGATGATGATGATGATGATGCTTGTTTTTAAAGTGGGCTAACATTTAGGTCATCTGCCCCTGATGGTGCGAGATGAGACGAAATGGATTAAAAATTATAATTAACCCACTGACTAGGAGTAGAAAAATGATGAGAAAAATTATTATGAATTTAAAATAATCAGTGGATTTAATTAGCAATGCGATTTTTATTTGTTTATATATTATTATTTTTCTCCATATCTACAGTATTTTCTACCTTGATGACCCTTAATGGAGAAAAATAACATTGCCCAACCTAGGTATATTCCTTCAACTTCTTATACTCTCATAAAAACAATAATATGAAAATAATAATAATAAACGTACATTACAATAATAACAAGGAAAACGAATAGGAATAGTGGGGCCCTCCAGGTAGTGCTAACTGCGAGGTCGAGCCTGGTGATTACCAGATATTTGGTGGAAACCAGAAAATCGCAAGGCTGCTCACGATATCAGTAATACTATGGATTAATAGGGGTAATAGCTCCGACCGGCCGTGCTTACAGCCGGTTAGAGCCTAGTGAATACCAGCTAATTTAGCGATTGACATAGGAACGTGAGGCTGCACACGAACCACCCAGTCTCTCCCCCAGGTAGGCCAATGATCTGCCTCCTCTGCCCTGAGTGTGTCAACAAACCCAAAATTTAAACGACTATCCTCAATGCTATTGTAATCCCTTAAAGCCTAATCTGTTCTACTGAGGTTTGCTGACACCCTCACAACTTGCGACACCCGCCG
Organism: Anabrus simplex; assembly: GCF_040414725.1. Classification (NCBI taxonomy): domain Eukaryota; kingdom Metazoa; phylum Arthropoda; class Insecta; order Orthoptera; family Tettigoniidae; genus Anabrus; species Anabrus simplex. The sequence continues at coordinate 258,912,125 of NC_090266.1, forward strand.
CTATGTATGTGGGCAACTTCCTCTAGCATTTCAATATGACCACTTCTTTGACCTGGTTGTGTCAGCATGTCTAGCATTACATTGTACACTACATGCTGAGACAACCATAACATTTCGTTTACACATTCTACTATCTCGGGGCCGTCCTAATTACGTTACCAAGTCCGTAAATTATCAACTGTTGTGTCACTACCTCTCTTACCATCTCTCTTTCCACCACATTTCCTACATATACTAACCATAATCACATATTAATTTATACCATCACCCAACTTATTAACCACTAAATAAGCTTATCGTATACCATGCATAGTCACTCCATCGTTCTTCTAAGCAACCTCTCCTCCCAGTCACCTCACCGCTACCTCTCTTATCAAACAGACATACAAAGCCAGACAAAGTCCACATTTCAAATTATCGCCTACCTCCTCAATTGGTTTCTCTTCCATTCAAATTGCTCATAGTCAAATTCCACACTTAAATTCCAATCACATATCCCTCCATTTTTACCATATCATACCTATAAATGCAATCACTCTTTCCTCCATCATACCACCAAATCTTCCTCTTACATGTAACAGAGCCTGAACCGCCATCCACCCTGTCATTTCCACTTTTATCACTCACACATCTATGCAAATACTAATCATGCTCCATCCGACCTTGTGCCCTCACAACTTATCGTACCAGCTATATCACAGAATCTCTCCATCTTCAGCTCTTTACCAACCATTCTCCACTCACCTTCCAACTATATCCTTCTCGCTTTTCCTTAAATATCAACCTTCTTATAGCTCCACCACACCAATTCTTAATCATCCTCCACATTAGCTTATACCACCACTTCTTTCTCCTTCAGTAATCACCAAACCATATCTATAGTTTAGACACTCTTATCTCACACAGACCACTAAATCTTCCTTTTACAAATAACAACATATTTCCACCATTCTCACATTACAATTACTATTGACATCAACCCACCTATTGCCAACTAAGTAAACTTTCCAGTTCACTCACGTTCAATACCATTTTATTCCGAATATAGATATCAACAACCACTCATATCATATCAAGCTCACTAGACATTACAATTACAAATAGCATACTATCCCTTAGATTCCATGCCACACACTTATGTTGCCATTTCCACCTCTTAAACATATACCATGTCAACCTCACTGCACTTTCAACAATCACCTGTTAATTGATGCCATCGTCACCCTCCAACCACCTTCCAATTAACCTTCATTATGTTACCAATCACATCATCCACCAACTTCCTTTTCACAATCGCTCTCTTACCTTATACCGGCCATACTCTGAGCACTCTATGGCCAACCTCCCAGATACAATAACAGCACTTATCATTACTCACTCATCTTACTCTATAAATCCCACCCCATCCACCTCTTATACATCATCACACTTTTCTTTTCACCCATCATAACAAACCATCAAAAACCATCTTGCCATTCTACATACATCAATAACAGTAGTACAAACAAAGCACACACCACCATCAACCAACTTTACCCATAAATTACTTACTAGCTTTACTTAGATTTTGACTCCTAGTTACTATACCTTCTTCTCTTTTATCTCTCTTCCCCCATAATTCTTTTAGGCTCTTACTTCTCTCTTTATGTAGAACCTTACTTACATTGACTTTCTCACTCTTATTAACTTTATCACTCTGCACAACACATTCACTCACTTGGGCTTAAACAGCCCTCCCCACCATACTCTCCTCTTAATTCACTGTTCACCTCTCTCCACACTTCACGCTCCTGATTCATGCGTATTTCTCTACCTCGTTCCCTGGCCCACATTTTCCTTTTCTCAATGTCAAACCAAAACTCGTCGAAACTTTGTTGCCTTCTCTTTCTTTCCTCCGGACTCAATTCCACAATAAGACCACTCAACTCACTGTTTCCCTTGTTCGCACTGATTCTTGAACTTGCCTTTTCATAATGTCTGTCTTCTCCAGCACTCGTTTCAACCAGTTTTAAACACACTTCCAAAGACTGAAGTTTCGGCAATGTCCAATTGCGGGTCCACTTACCATTGGACACCACCAGTGTCTGACCCTTAATATGTGCCCGCAGACCTTGCGTTCTTACCCTAACCACATGTTTCTTCAGGAGTTTAAAATTTTTATTCCCTTCTCTTCCCTAGTCCGGCTTAATCCATATTTTTCCTTCTGTAAGTTTCCGGCGTTTCTGATTACTATGTCCGCCATTAGTGATGATAGCAGCGTTACCTTTATAGGTCTGCGCCCCCTCATCTTGCCCACCCTCTCAACGCCGCCTGTATCTACCCCACAAAAGTTAATTTTCATTATTTTTGTATTACATCTACCACCTTATAGATAATGTCCACTTTTGCTTCTCCCTTATCTTCTTTTAGACCGTACATAAATATGGTTTTCTTCTTCCGTTCTTGATTGTGGGGTGCTATTTCCTTCTTCAAATACATTACCTCCTCTTCCATATTTTTTATTTTCTCCCTTAGCAATACTATTACTCCCTCACTTTTTTCCACACTTCCTTTAACTTTGTTCGAATTTTCCTGGATCCACAGCCTCGTCTTCTCGTGTTCCTTGACTTGCTCTTGAATCAACTGCTTTAACTGTTCAAACGGGCAGAGTTCCTCAACTACCTCCTACATGTAGGCTAACTCGTTGAAGACCTACCGTTTCCTTTTTAATCTTTATTTTAGCTTCTTTCTAGAACTGAATTGTTTAAACAGTCAGTATAATGAAATTGTTTTGTAAAATGATTTGGAATTAATCTCTAACAACAATTAATGTACGACGTAGGGGGGGGGGGAAGCTTGGGTACGTTGTAAAGTAGTTGGCAATGTTGCTGAGGGCTCCGCCCTGACAAGCCTTTATAGTTCTTGCAGGCTCCTCCCGCACCCCGCACACTCACAAAGTCTAGTGACATACTGGAGGCTCTCCTGCCACAGACCGAGCGCCTCAAGACCATAGAGAAAACATCGTGCTTGCTCGACAGCAGCCACGGTCTGAAAGCTTTTGTTATTTCCTTAAAAATTGAAAAGCAAAATGTTTACAGCCGAAATATGAAAGATAACATTTTATAACTGAATAGCACACAACACAAGTTTGACTTCGCTACATTTGTCCATCTCTTTATGTAATCAATTACAAAGTGAAATAACATTAAATGTTTTTGAAAAGGCGGCAAGGTGACGCCAAAAGCCCTTCATGCACGAACCGCCATTGGTAATCAGCATCCAACAAGTCTCCAGTACATTTCCTTAAACTTACGTCATTTAAATAAATAATGTTGATAATCAGAAAATACGTTGGAGTCCGCTTCTTTTATTATATTTATTATATAATACCTTATCTTCTAAAAGCAAAATGTTTCGAGCACTATTGTTTTTTGTAAAAGGTATGGGAATACCCTTTCTTTTAATCAGTAATAATGTTTTGTAAATAAAATAAAATGTTGCTACCTTAAACTGAGATTATTTTTTTAAATAGTGAGTGGTACACTTTTTTCTTGGAGGGCTGTGAACTTCGAGAAAAAAACTAAATGAAAATCTGGTGTTACCCCATTTGACTCAGACAATATTGGTGATATCACTTTGGAAGAAGCCGAGGAAGCAGTGCACCAAATGAAGGATGGAAAATCAGTAGGCCCTAAATAAGTTCCAGTAGATCTGTGGAGGAGATGTGGTGATAGTGGAATGAAGTATTTGCAAATTTTGTTAAATAAGATCAAGAACGATGACCCAAAGCAAAACATGTTTTGGGAAAGTGTTGTATTTCCATTTAGCAAGAACAAAGGTGTTTCAAGGAACTGTATAAACCACAGAGGCATTACACTCATGCCACATACTCTAAAGATTTGGAAATGAGTAATCATAAATTGTGTGAAAAAGTTTGTTCAGGCACAGATACATGCTAACCTGTGTGGATTTGTACCAGAAAAGTCCACTGTAGATGCAATTCAGGCCATGAAGATTTGGGTAGTTAAACACAGAGTAGCCAAAGCAATTTCTGCATATAGTTTTCATCACTCGTGGGAAAGCATTCGATAAAATACCATTTGAGAATAGAGTACCAAAAGATCTGATGTGAGCATGGCATTGCGGAATATTATGTGAAATTGATCCAGGATATATACAATGATCCAAGCACCCATGTGAGGTACACTGTTGCAGGTATATCTAAACCTTTTCCTGTCAAAGTTGGTGTTCACCAGGGCAGTGTCCTAAGCCACCTCCATTTCAACATTGTCTTGAATAATCTGACAACAGGGATCACAGACACACTACGCACTTCTTGAGACGTTACTGTTTACTGATGATGATGTGGCATTAATGATGGAAAACAGGGTATTGCTTCAGGAGGTACTTGGGAAATGGCAAAATGTGCTAGAAAACAGTAGACTGAAAGTGAGACATCAGAGACCAAATATCTTCACTGTACATCAAAGATCTCGTGTCTTCAATACCAGGTATTTTGCTTGACCCCCAGTTACTCCCAAAATGGAGAAGGTTTAAATACCTTGGCACCTTGGTGGAAAAACTGGGTGGATGGGAATTTGCATGTATTCTGTGATAAGAGGATGCCACTGAAGCTTAAAGGGAAGCTCTACATGACAGTGGTGAGACCTTCATTGACTTATGCTTAGAAATGCTGGACTTCTATGAACACCAGAAGCATCATCTTTACACCACAGAGATGAAGATGCTGAGAATATCACCAGGAGTTTCAAGGAAAGATCATATCCTAAATCAGTACACCAGAAGCACGAGACAGTTGTGGCAAAAGATTCAGCGTGAGTGGGTGTCAGGATGAAAACTATGTATCGAGAAAGGCCCTTGAATTTCAGCCCCCAGGGTATGAAGAAGAAGAAGAAGAAGAAGACTTAAGAACAGCTGTATCTTAACAGATGTGGTGACAACAAATATTTTACAGCTGCACTGATGATGAAACACAAGCAGCTGTCAACAAAAAAAATGCAACTAAATTCCGCTAATGCCGGAGGATCTGCAGCAGCAAAATACCGAATATCTCCTGAAGCAATACCATATTGTCACCAGAATGTCATCAATGAAGATACATCGATGACAAAGCGAGGAGGAAGAAGAAGAAGATAATATAAGTGTATGCGGCATAACCGAAAATTATTTGTTTTCCTTGTCATTGATGCAACATCTGAATATAGGCACGGACAACATTGATAATGTGCACAATAACAATCTTTTATTTAACCATTACATCATGTAATACTCAGTTTCAGTACCATTAAGTAGAGGCACATATAGGCATCAAACTAGCTGCTCTTTTTAGTAGTGAATTTCTAAGAGGTGAAATAATTTTTATTGCTCCAATTATTGTTCACATACTGATGTTGATGTTGAAAGAATGTTTGCAGCTGCTGCAAGTGGTTTCATGTCATCAGGAAAGGCTACCACTCCCTCCACTCACATAATATTCATGGAATCCATCATTTGAAGTTATAATGCTCTCGTTGTGTCACCACAGAAGTAGACATGCATGAAGATGGAGCAGTGAACATATGATTACTTATGTTTTCACCTAGTTTTTGAAAGACCATTTTGAAAATTTCTGGTCACTTTCCTCATTTCTAAAGTAACTCCTTTCAATTCCAATTATTAACTGCACCAGGATTTCTGTATAAACTTCCCCTGGATTGTTATTAATTGATTGTAACACATTATAGTTTTCCGAGATTAAATGATGAACCGAGACAAAGTGATATTATTTTCTTGCCTTTTTAAAGACATCAAGGATGAGCTGCAGAATCCACAAACTGAGGTTTTAGGACTAATAAAACCAGGTGCCAAAACTGAAGACGTCCTTTCAAGTTGTGATCCTGTGTTAGAGAAGCACAGTTATGTGGTGATCGTAAGTGGTACAAATGACATTGCTGTAAATGAAGGTGAGGAACTAATTACGACCCTCAGAGGTAAGATTTCCAAACTACCTGACTCAAAAGTAATTGTAGTTAATGTGCCACCCAGGTATGACCTTTTAGAGGACTCGTGTGTGAACAAAGCTGTAAATGATGTAAGTATAAAATCAAGAGATTATGTAAGAGTTTTAGAAATGTCTATGTAGTAGATACTTTAGGTCATGGCAAGCAAATGTTCACTAGGCATGGGTTACTTCTGAATTGTAATGGAAAAGCAACTCTCTGTAGACAAATTGCTACAGTTATCAACAGAGATCTGCAAACTAATCTGCACTTAAGAAAACCCATATCACTAAACTTTCACATACAGGGAAACTTGCCAGAAAACCCAGATCCTTAAATCAAGATCTATGTACAAGGATCTGGGTTCCAGGGAAGTTCCCAACTCATAAGTCAAATGTTACCCAATTGCAAGAGTCAAGTTTTAGGGAGGAAGGGGGTCTGAGATTGCTCTTGGTAAACTGTCAGAGTGTAGTAAATAAACAATTAAAATTCGGTACATTGATGGAATCTTGTGAGACGGATGTGGTGATATGAGTGAAATCATGGTTGAGAGAAGGGGTGGGTAATAGAGAAGTATTTCAAGAAGGGTATGCAGTCTATCGTAGAGACCGAGGAGATAAAATGGGACGGGGGTGTTTATTCTGGTGAAGGAAACTTATTGTTCACATGAATGGCTTACTGATGAAAGAGATGAAATATTAGGGACAAAATTAGTTTGTGATAATATGAAGGAGGTGGGAATTATAGGAACATATAGGCCTGGAAGAGAGGAAAGAGACATGGAAATATTTGAGAAAATAATATATTATACTCATTAAAACAATAATAATGATATGGTAATTGTACCGGCTGGTACAACTCTACGCCGCACATTTGAATTTCCACCTGAAAGTAATCCTCTACAGGAGAAACTCTGAACTTTAACAACTGTATCAACTCATAAGTTTTCTCAGAAGATGTCACTACCGTAAATTTTGTGATTACGAAGTTGTCAGTACTGTGTGGAGTTCAACTTGTTTTGTTTCTATTGATCAAGAAGTGTGGACATTCTCTTATACATGTCTCTACTAAAAACCTATGACCATGCACCCTGGTACGAAGTGGAAGAACTTTATTTGAAGAAATTTTGTATTCATAAGTTTGTTCTTTACCAAATTTCGTACTTTCATTTGTGGGTTGACAATATTTATCTTTTCTTTCCGCCAGTTTTGAATTGAGCCAATCCAGAACTTCTGTAATTAATTTTTGACCAATCATGTATTTCTTCTCCGACTTTGAGTGTATTTTCAAGACGGACCAATAAAGAAAGAGAGTGTGGCTTGATTATTTATGAAAGGTCTCGAATCTTCCACGAGGGTATAAAAACTGCTGATTTTCTTGTCTCTCGGCCACTCGAACAATATCTAGCATAGTGTATGGAAGTGTAGCAGGAGGCGGGAAGCGCCTCTTTCATCCGGCACCAGCTCTTCAACAAGGTAATGGCCACTTAACATCTTTATTTCTTGCTAGCTCAGCAGTTTAATCCGTGGGGAAGGTCCGAAAACTTTATTATGTAACCTATCTTGAAACGTGTAATTTCCCGTCGCTTTTGTAAAACTTCACATATCTTTAACTTTAAATCGGGGATAGAGAGTGCTTTACCCTCTCGAAATCCCCTTCATGTTGGATTTGAGGTGACTACGTTTTCGTAACCGTTTTTCTACTCTTCCTTAATGTGTTAAATTTATTCTGTATACGAGTCACCTCCATAGTTTGGGAATAGCCCCTGATTCATCGGCCTAGTACCTCTTAGGTTTTAAGAAGTTTCATGTAGGAGTGCAGGTTCACGCCTCCATTCAGTTTTGCATTTTGGGCCATTAACTTAACCTATTATTTTTCTACTATGGCCCAGTAGGTTGGGTACGAGATACCCACGTTTCATTTGATGTAAGCTGTGCCTTGATGGCAATTTAGTGTAAAAGTCTGGTATTGCCTTTAATAGGCTTGAAAAATTGAGAGCGGGTCAGCTTTTTCTAGTATCTGGATATGTGCCTCTAGGAGTCCTGACATTGCTAGGTGGGAGCAAGTGCTCCATGTTATTAGGGGTTTTCTGCCCTTTGGTAAATATGTGGTTGTGAGCGGAGAGCTCAGAAATGGTATAAAGTGGGACTTGTAGTCCAGTTTGTTAAATTATCTCTATATCTTGGATTTTCCTGGTCTTGTACCTGATTTGTTAACTTGTTATTTGTTAAACTCTGAAATTATAAGTGAAACTTGTTAAGTTTGAAAATATAACCTTTAATGCAATTTTAATTCATATCTCAGCTTTGTAGTTAGACCCATTCCAGCCCGCACCTTCTTTCACCTCTGCTGTTCCAAGGGTAACCCCGTAACAGTAATAATTGGAGGAGATCTAAACTTGCCTGAAGTTGAATGGAATGGAGCTGCAAGTGAAGCCCATGAACAGAACCTGGCAAATAAGTTAACTTGGGAGGGAGGATTTACACAAGTCGTACAAGAACTGACTCGTCTCAATAACTTGCTAGAGGTATTCTTGGTTAAACCATGGGAAATTATTGATAAAACTGAAGTAATTGAAGGAATAGGTGACCATAAGGCTGTAATAATGGATGCAGGACTCGTACCAAAAATGCTTAATAAGAGGGTCACACAAGACAAGAAATTATACAGAAAAACTAAAGTTACCTAATGAATTTGGGACTTACCTTAAATCACAATTCAGTTGTTGGTTAAGTGAAGGGAGTAATGTGGATACACTTTGGGCTAAATTTAAAGGAATCATTTGGGAAGGAGAAAAGAGATTTGTACCTGTTAAGAAGGTAAAATGACCTCAGACCATGTTTATTATACAAGGGAAATAAGAAAATTAAAAAGAAATAGTAGAATAGTAAACAGGAAAATCAAAGAGGATAGGGTTAATAGAGAAACTAGAAAACAGCTAATGAGGGAACTGAATAGAGTGAAAAAGGAAACAAAAGAGAATTATATAAATGGCATATTTCAAGAGGGTAATGACCACAAAGGGAAATGGAAAAAGCTGTATTCATATATTAGGAAACAAAAAGGAAAAGGAATCCAAAATTCCTATAATGGTGGGAGAAGGGGGTGAACACTATTTAACAGATACTGAGAAAGTAAATCTATTTAGTAGGGAATTCAGAGATTCAGTAGAAGATTGTCCGGAGTTGAAAACCGTAACAGAAGATAGGGAGGGAGAGACACATAGGGAAACAAGAAGCTTCTCATTCACAAATGAAGATATTTTCAGAGAAATCCAGCTGCTTCAGCAAGGAAAAGCAGCAAGAAGTGATCAAATTACTGGGGAGGTATTAAAGACAATGGGGTGGTACATAGTGCCTTATTTAAAATTTCTCTTTGACTATGTTATAAATAATAGTGTAATACCAAAGGAATGGAAAGAATCTATAATAATTTCAATTTATAAAGGAAAGGGTGATAAAAGGAAACCAGAGAACTACAGACCAATCAGCTTGACCAGTATAGTTTGTAAAATACTGGAGAGTTTAATATCAAAGTACATCAGAGAGATATGTGATTATAAAAATTGGTTCACGAGGAACCAGTATGGATTTAGAAAGAAATTTTCTTGTGATGCACAACTGCTGGGATTTCAGCAGAACATATCAGATCAGTTGGATTCAGGAGGCCAGTTAGATTGCATAGCCATAGATCTTTCCAAAGCCTTTGATAGAGTGGAACATGGAATATTATGAAAGAAATTGGAGGTAATAGGATTGGAGATAAGGGTTATGCATTGGATAAGAACATTTCTAAATTCAAGGGTTCAGAAAGTCAAAGTAGAAAATAATATATCACAGGAAGAGAAAGTTTGGAAGGGAATTGCACAGGGTAGTATAATCGGTCCGTTACTTTTCTTAATATACGCAAATGATTTAGGGAACAATATAACATCAAAAATAAGATTGTATGCAGATGACGTAATTGTTTATAGGGAAATAAATAACATTGAGGATTGTTCAGAATTACAAAGGGACCTTGAGAGTATCCAACACTGGGTTGAAGAAAATAATATGAAGGTTAATGGAGCCAAATCAACTGTTACAACATTTTAAAACAGGAGCTTTAAAACTGAATTTGAATATACTTTGGATGAGGTAGTTATCCCAAATGATGGCAAGTGCAAATACTTATGTGTGAGATTTGAAACTAATTTGCACTGGAAGGGTCATGTTGATGACATTGTTGTGGAAGCATACAGATCGTTACATGTCATAATGAGGCTACTTAAAGCATGCAATAAAAAATTAAAGAAAAAGTTACTTAAGTATGGTTCATCCATTATTGGAATATGCAAACAGTTTTTGGGTTCCTCACCAAGGATACCTAATAAAAGAAATAGATAGTATGCAGAGGAAAGCAGCAAGATTTGTAACAGGGGATTTCAGGAGAAAAAGTAGTGTGTCAGAAATGTTAGAGGAACTTGGGTGGGAAACTTTAAGTAAGAGAAGGGAGAAAACTAGACTTACAGGATTATATAGAGCCTATACAGGAGAAGAAGCATGGGGAGAAATCCAATAGAGGCTTCAGTTGGAAAATAATTATATCGGCAGAACTGACCACAATATAAAATTAGAAGGAATTTTAGCAGAAGTGATTGGGGTAAATTATCATTCATTGGGAAGGGCGTGAAGGAGTGGAACAGTTTACCAGGGGTAGTGTTTGATCCTCTTCCATAATCTGTACAGATATTCAAGAAGAGAATAAACAGCAACAGAGAAAATAAATGAAATATTAGAAGGCATTCGACCAGTGCAGGATATTTTTAAAAAAATGTGTGTGATAAAATTAATTCCATCCCCTGGTCTATGGAGTTTCGACAGCCGAAGTAGGGGACTGCCTGTAGGGGTGAAGTACAGTGGGGACTTCGAGGGCCTTGGGACTGCTACGGTAGCTGTGAAGGCCTTTCAGGAACTCTGAAAAGTGGTGGCAAAAGGGGCTCTAGTTAAGACGCAGCAGGTCTTTATGCTACTTAGGTTCCAAAATGGGTTTTAAAAAAAGTAAATAAATGCAATGTTAATTTTAATCTTATACCAGTTGTATAGTAGCCTATTATTAGTAGTAATTTCACATACTGTATATGAGTTGCCTATGTTTGTAAGTATAGGAGATATTATAAGTAGAAATTTGTAAACAATATAAATTTATTAAGGATGAGGTGTGTGTTTAATAGAAAAAATTGTTAGCGTAAATTGCATAATATTGTATTCTAGCAAAATTTTCTTTTTCTCTTGTTAATTTAAAATTTAGTGCTTGACAATAATGTATTTTAGTGTACCATTTGCCACCGAGGTAGACACCTCATTTGCAAATAAGGAGAATTTGATTTGATTTGATTTACATTTATTCAAGTTAAAATGGTGAATTGAACAATTGTTCAGAGCTTCAGAGGCTACTACCACTCTTTAATCTTCTTATTCTTCTTCTTCTGCTCCTCCTTTATGGGTCCTCTAAATATTAGTTCCTAATTAGCATTGACCTCTAAGATCTTTTGCTACCATGTTTTTACTTCATTCCCACTTCAATATACCTGCTCCCTTCACAAAGCTGCAGGTTGTTCTTATTGGGTCTTCTTGGATTTTTTCTCTCTCTTCACCTGGTGTTCCTAGAGTGGTGAGTCTGATTCTACCCAGCGCCTCACATTCAAAAAGTATGTGTTCTGCTGATTCCTCTGCTTCACTGCATTTCCTACATATATTGCCACTTATTACTTCAGTTCTATGTAGGTGTTTTTTTCAGATGGCAGTGTCCTGTCAACAATCCTACTACCCATCTTAATTTTCTCTGCTGAGTTTCAACAGTTCTTTAGTGTGCTTCTTGTTTGATCCTTTTCTCAGTTCCTTTGTAAGCCTGCATTCTGGAGTACTTTTCCAGTTCTCCATTTGTTTCTTTTGTACTCATTTTCCTATGTAGGGTTAGGCTTGTCCATAGAAAATCCCGCATACAGGTTCTGGGCCTAAAAAATATGTTTCTGCTCCTTTCCTGGCCAGTTTATCTGCCTTTTAATTTCCTTCTGTACCCACATGCCCTGGTACCCATATTATTTTGACAGTGTTGTACTTTGAGAGCTTCAGGAGAAGTGAACGGCAGTACCAGAAAATTCTGCGTATTATCCGGACTGCTTCTAGTGCATTAATGGCCCGCTTGGCTGGCCGTAAAAATGAAAATGTTCTTATTCCTATAGTTCATTTTCAGATTTTCTTCAAGAAATGTTGTGATAGCTATCACTTCAGCTTGAAAGACTGTAGTGTGTTTTCCCAGGCTCATTTGGATTGATCTCTCAGGTCTTACCCCATTGCTCCCTCCTCCTGTGCCATCCACAGTCTTTGAGCCATCAGTCCACCAAACTATATCTTCGTTTTCAGTATTCCATGTGTTGATATCCCAGTTTTTTTTTATTATCTGGGTCTCGAACGGTTTTTTTCAAAATTGTACTTTGGTATCATGTGATAAGAAGGCATGTGTAGAACTTTCTGTGCTATTACTCCATTTATTTTAGTGTCCTAGATTAGGTCTTTGTGCATTCCAGCACTCTGATGGTGCCAGTCTATATGAACTCATTCCAGCCTGTCCTTTTATGAAATTGCGTTGTGATGGTAGGTCTAGCAAAGTATTCAAGGCTTCTGTCGGCGTAGTTCTCATAGCCCCAATTATGGTTATGCATGCCATTCTCTGTAGGCTATCCAAACTACTGCTGACTTTCCCTTGACTTACTTTCTGCCACCAGATGATTGCAGCATAGACCATCAACGGTCTAATGATCATTGTGCACCGTATATCCACGTTACCATTGATAGTCTTAGGCCCCATTTCTTCCCGACGGCTCTTTTACATGCATACAGCAAGTTCTTGGCAGGGTTATGTTCCTTTCTATATGTGGATTTCAGGTTAGATTTTTATTTAACACTACACCTAGGTGCAGTGGCTGTTCTTCCATACATATATCTTGTCCAAATAGCTTCAGTGATCCCTTTCCCTCTAATAAAGAGATTTTGATTTGATTTTGATTGACATTTATTCAAGTTAAAATGGTGAATAGAACAATTGTTCAGAGCTTCAGAGGCTACTACCACTCTTTTAGTCTTCTTCTTCCTCCTCTTCTTCTTTGTTTCATAGGGCCTCTAAATTTTAGTTCCTAAGTAGCCAAATTAGCCATTTACCAAATGTCAATTGGGAAGGAAATGTGAATGAAAGGAAGCATGACCAACAAATGGCAAATTAGCTAATATGGGAAGGACAGCTGATTCAGAAAGTGATGGAACCAACCAGAGAGAAAGATATCCTGGATGTGGTGCTGGTAAAACCAGATGAACTCTACAGAGAAACCAAAGTAATAGATGGTATTAGTGATCATGAAGTCATTTTTGTCATAGTTATAAATATGTTAGAAAGGAAGGTCATAAAAGTAGGACTATTAGGCAGTACCATATGGCTGATAAAACAGGCATGAGGCAGTTTTTAAAAAGTAACTATGATCAGTGGAAAATTGTAAATAAAAATGTAAACAGACTCTGGGATGGTTTTAAAGCAATTGTTGAGGAATGTGAAAACAGGTTTGTACTTTTAAAGGTCGTAAGAAATGGTAAAGACCCACCTTATTATAATAGAGAAGTAGAGAGGCTAATAAGGAGGTGCAGATTAGAAAGAAATAGAGTTAGAAATGGCTGTGGAAGTAAGGAAAATTTGAAGAAACTTACTAGGAAATTGAATCTAGCAAAAAGGCAGCTAAGGATAACATGATGGCAAGCATAATTGGCAGTCATACAAATTTTAGTGATAAATGGAAGGGTATGTATAGGTATTTTGAGGCAGAAACAGGTTCCAAGAAGGACATTCCAGGAAT